>NC_136997.1:16727704-17012704 GCF_032717465.1 Coenobita brevimanus | reverse complement strand
ATCCATTACACATTTTCGCATCCTTTCATCCACACACACATAATCAATCATTGCCTTCCTTTCATTCAGTTCACCACCCACCCTTCTCATCACTCGCCATGTATTCCTGTGGATCATCTTGTGCCTGAAGAGGGTATTAGCTATCACCAACCCCTTCCCAGCACAAATGTCCACTAACGCACTGCCATTTTCATCTATCTCAGCAGGCACTCTCCACAAACCAACTATTGCATCCACCTTCACATTCCCAACTTTACCATTCATATCACCGATCAAAAACACTCTCTCATTCCTTCCAAACTTTTCCATGCACACTTCCACATTTGTCCAGAACTCTTCTCTCACTCTGCTTGCACTATCTTTCATTGGCGCATACACACACACAATCGCCCACATTTGTATTCCAGCTTTCAATCTTACCGACACAATCCTTGACCCAACTGATCCATACTCTCTTATGCTCTTCTTCCATCTTTTACTCACAACTATACATACTCCTTCTTTTGCCCTCTCATTCTCACCTACTCCTGCACATATACCCCATCCATACTCCCATTCTCTCACACTTTCTCCTCTCCAATTTGTTTCAGTTATTCCGCATACATCAACTTTCGCACCCTCAAGCACCTGGACAGTCTCTCTCTCTTTCACAGAAATTGCCCCACTTAAAATTACACACAAGATACGTAAAATCCATCCTAGACAATTTACCTACCAACAAAGCTCCAGGCCCAGATGGAATTCCGCCAATTGTTTTTAAAAAGTGTTCCCCTGAACTTGCCTCTGTCCTAGCTAAATTATTCAGACTATGCAAACTATGGATACGTACTTCTTTATTCCCAAATTCATGGAAAGGAGCGAATATCCACCCAATTCCGAAGAAAGGAAGTTCGTCTGACCTCTCTGATTACAGACCAATAGCTGTCACATTTTCTCTTGGGAAGGTATTTGAAACTTTAATTAATAAGCACATTGTTGAACATCTTTAATCCAACAACTTAATTAGTGATAAACAATACAATATGGTTTTCGCCACGAAAGATCCACCATTGAGATACTCGATCTCTTAACTCATACCATCCATCAATCAATTAATCTTTTTGGAGAAACTCATGCAGTAGCTCTTGATATCTCTAAAACTTTCGATAGAGTATGGCACCGTTCTCTGCTGTCCAAACTCCCTTGCAATAGACTAACATCTTTTGTTCCTTTGATTTCTTCTTATCTTAGTGACAGGAAAATAAGAGTAAAAGTAGATGATGTATATTCCAATTCCACTCAATTAAGTGCCGGAATGTCACAGGGATCAGTTCTGGCGCTAACCCTACTTCTTGTTCATATTAATGATCTCTTATCTGTCACCCACAATCCCATTCATTCATATGCAGATGACTCAACACTACATAGTTCATTCACACTCAGACACCCATTTACAAAGTCTATTATCTCTACCTCTCAACTCAGTACAGCCATCTCCATAAATCAAGATCTATCTACGATCAGTGAATGGGGACAAAACAACCTTGTCTCTTTTAATGCTAGTAAAACTAAATATATACAGTTTACTAATAGACAGATATTGCCAGATTCGTACATTACCTTCAGTGCTACTAATATTCCCATCTCCAAAAGTATTGAAATTCTTGGGGTCTCACTTAACAGTGCCCTCAGGTGGACCTCTCATGTCAGATCACTTGCTAAAACCGCCTCAAAGAAACTTGGATTATTGTATAGAGTCCGTAACTTCTTCGTCGATGAGCAGTTAGCTATAATTTATAAGAGTCATGTGCACTCTCAGCTTGAATATTGCTCACCCTTGTGGAATGGTTGTGGAGAGGTTGCATTAAGACATCTAGACAAAGTTCAGAACAAAGCTGTAAGAATCATTAACAACCCTGTCATTACATATAAACTACCTCCCCTGCATGTAAGAAGGAATGTTGCCTCCCTTGCATTATTTTACACATATTTTTATGGCAAATGTTCAGACGAAGTTGCGTACATGTTGCCACCTCTCCATGCCTTCCCCCATGCTACACGGGCATCTAGTAGCGCTCATGACTGGAATGTCACTCAGCCATATTGCAGATTTCTGCCTATCAGAATTCTTTCATTTCCCGAACTGCATCTATCTGGAACTCGCTTCCCCAGAGTTATTTCCCTCCAAATTTCAACCCACAGCTGTTCAAGTCTAACTGTTACAGATACTTTATGAATGGAGGACGTCAGTAATCTGGTGTATGGATTTTGTTTTGTTTTTTACTCATTTGTTTTTCCTTCCTCCGTTCTGTTATTAAAGAATATAATATATATATATATATATATATATATATATATATATATATATATATCCATCCATCATCTAATCCTACATTGCCCCATGAGGAGCGTAGGAGTCCGGGGCTAGGAAAGTTGGTTCTGGCATTTAAGATGAGAGTGACCAGCCTCACTTATCCCTGAGTGGTATTACGGGAGCAATAAACCCCAACCACCCCTTGGATATAAACCTTCACCGGCTCAATCCGACTGGAGCACCTTTATTACCCACTAAAACACCAGGAGCCAAAATTTGGTTATATGGTTACCACCCAGAATAGTAAATGGTTTCCTGGTTTACAGGAAACCATTTGGCTTGTCACTCAGTGTAGAGTCATTCCCAGGCAGAAGGAAGAGGAAAGAATGAAGGAAAGAAAGACACAAGAGAGTCTGTAAAGTCACCCGCAGGTAGAAGAAAATGGAAAGAATGAAGAAAAGAAAGACAGAAGAGGATGGAGGAGAGGAAAGGGCAGACACCCGAGAGCAGCACTACATCAAGTGAGTGGATGGTGTCATGGTTGTTTTATATATATATATATATATATATATATATATATATATATATATATATATATATATATATATATATATATATATATATATATATATATATATATATATATCCTTCCTTCATTACTAATGACTAACCTTTGATTCTTGTCTCTTTCCTTACCACCTCATACTAAGACCTTGCATGACTGACCATGGAGATATAGTGCCGGAAGCCCTGAAGTCCTCCGAGAACCCCACTCTGGCAACCCTGGGGGATAAGCTGTTTTTGGACAAAAACTTTACTGCTTCGGACCCTTACGGGTTTCTGCTTAGTGAGGTTCTTGCTGGTACTCATGCCCTGATTTGTTTTTATGATTATCTCGTCTTCACCCTGCACAAAGCAAAGGTTACGCATACCACCTACGTCATGAACGATAAGGTAAATACTCAAGGGTGGGATTCTCAAAGGTATTTACAATGCCGTATCTCAGATTGGATTTCAGAGGATGGTTAGCGACATAAGAATCTTTCTTTGCCTTGTGTCTTTTGCCAGAAACAGTTCCTGGTTACGAGAGGAAAACTGTCATGGTTGTTATCTGTTTTGAATGGGAAGGACTAAGAAAGAATACACTTTTCATGTCTCCTGTTCTTCCTGCAAAAACAGACCAGTTACGACAGGGATTTAATCGTAAATATATTCGAGTATCCCATCCCAGCCTCGTTCAAAGAGGATTTTAATTTTGTCATAAAAGTTGTGATGTCACAATACATAATATACTTCATTAAATCAATTTCCTCTTGAAATGCGGCAGTGTTATAAAGGAACAGACATTACTCAGTGCAGCACATACGGGGTTAAGTTTATAATGTCAGTGTCCTGTACAAGGAGATGGTGATTACTGTGCATCTTCACAGCTCTACAAAGGCTATTTGGCGTGGTACTTGCGACGCAACTCTCCCTACACCACCATCATCTCTGATCACCTCACCCGACTAGTGGAGACTGGAGTATATGCCAAGATGGTCGAAACTCATAAAACAAAATTGACCGGAAAAATAACTCGGGTAAGTTAATTATCATGGCAGGCTACACTTTATAGCCGTTAAATATCAACATTAGTTGTAATGGACAAAGCAAAGGCAAGCTGAAAAATGTTCAGTTTGCCACGTTAGAGACCCTAGAATTTACGCAAATAATATCATCATCATTAACAACACCAGTATCATCATCTCATCCCACTTTGCTGAAATGTGTGCAGGAAACCAGATACATCGCTAATGATAACAGACCCACTGAAGTTTGTCGCACATCCATTTAGTCAAAGCCTTCGAAATTCTCGGCTCTTTCTCAAGAGGCCAAAATGATTCACAAACAAAAATCCGTTTCATGGTGCCTGTGAGGTAGTCGTTTCGTCGAGCACTTAAAAAGAAGAACGTGATGCTTGTCGTGTAGTGTAGCTTACAAATATTGTGTTCCTTCCTATATTACTATGGACAATGAGTCAACACTGCTAACTGCAGCCATGACCTGTCGTCTTTATAGCCTATATTACTAAGAGCCAGACGATTCCATTACAATTTGGTCAAATACCGACCAAAAATATAACTTGACATACATACAGTACATTTATCATCTAATCCTGTGTTGCCCCATGAGGAGCGTAGGAACCAGGGGCTACGCAAGTAAGTCCTAACATTTAAGATGAGAGTGACCAGCTGCATACATCTCTGACTGGCATTATGTGAGCAATAAGCCCCATCCACTCCTTGAATATAAAGCTTCACAGGCTCGATCCGGCTGAAGCGCCTTAATTACCCATTAAATCACCAGATGCCATAGTTTGGTTATATAGTTACCACCCAGCGTAGTAAATGGTTTCCTGGTGTACAAAAAACTATTTCGTCTGTCACTCAGAGTAGAGTCATCCTTAGACAGAAGGAAGAGGAAAGAAAGAAGGAAAGAAAGACAGATGAGGAGGGAAGGAAAGAAGGAAGGAAGGGAGAGATAAGAACAGTCACCTTGAAGCAGCACGACATCAAGTGAGTGGAAGGGTAGCATGTAATTTTACCATATGGTGAGAAAAGTGCTCTAATTACATAAACTATAGCTCGGTCAATGGAGATAACATGCTCAGTTATTATCCTGTATAGGGGTGTTTCTCCAATTATGCAACTGGCGCCACAGTCCACACCATCACATCATAATCACTGGTAACAAACGCTATCGCCATTCCTACCGCTATCGCACAATTCCAAGACACATATGCTATTACTATCTCAACCAGAAATGTCATTACTGTACCATAATTACCACCACCAACTACCACCACTGCCAACCACTATTAGCACCGCCAACAAAAGCCAAATTTTCTGCCACTGTCAACAACCACTATTGCGTTCATCATAAAATACAATATTTACTACTACCAATCATCCCCACCACCAACTACGTGCCCATGACAGCTACCACCACCATCACAGCTACCACCACCACCACCACCACCACCATCACCATCACAGCTACCACCACCATCACAGCTACCACCACCACCACCATCACCATCACAGCAACCACCACCACCACCATCACAGCTACCACCACCAACACCATTATCATCACAGCTGTTACCATCACGATAACAACTACCACCCAACCATCATCATCAGAGCTACCACCACAGCTACGACCACCGCCTTTATCATCGCATCTACTACCACAACCACAGCTACCACCGTTTTCTGCTGAATAAAACTGTCTGTTCGTAGCATCAGAGAAGTAACAGACACTGGACTGTAGATGTTAATCCCCCCCCTCTCTGTCTGTCTGTCTGTCTGTCTGTCTGTCTCTCTCTCTCTCTCTCTCTCTCTCTCTCTCTCTCTCTCTCTCTCTCTCTCTCTCTTCATAGATGCATGAAACTCCACGAAATGCCTCACTGGCTCTTCCACGTGCACGTATTTTAACACCAACGGGGACAATATCTAGGGTCCAAAACTCCCCTTCAGAAAATATCAGTTCACATCAAACTGAAAATGGTCCATCTGGAACATAGTTCCAACCAACCTGCCAAGTTTCATCAAAATCCTTTTTCCAAATTTGACAATGGCACTCACTCACACACACACACACACACACACACACACACACACACACACACACAAATATTATAGTATAGTAGGACTATATACTGTATATAAAAAGAATCACTACCGCTAGAAGGTACTATTGCGGCCAGGAGTTGTTAGCCACCCTCGTCCAGCCAACCCGTGCATGTGGCAGCATCGCATTCATGAGCACAGAAGTTGCCTTTCATGCATTTTTGTCGAGAAATATCTCTTCACCTTTGGGTTTGTGCTAATGGATAAAGAATTAGTAATATTTACTCTGAAGGTTTGACTCTGATAATACGAATATATCATATTTATTATTTAGTAACTATTTTTTCACATACAATACCAAGCAAGTGACTTGAATATGTTTCTTTGATTTCACTTAACGACTTCCTGTACTGTAGATCTGAATCAGCGAACACAAAGAGGGAACAAGTTCGAATCATTCATTTGTTACAGAGAGAGAGAGAGAGAGAGAGAGAGAGAGAGAGCATGTATGATGGGCGCCTGTGAATTTTGGAGAAATGAGGTGGAGGCAGACAGGCGCTGGGAAATGCAAGGGATGAGAAACCCTTGATTCCTATGCTCCATTGAAAACGGGCCACAATGTGAATATTTCTTCCACTAGTCACTATACTCCGTTTTTTTTTTTATTGAGGCGGAGATGCACTTGACAGGTTGATGATGATTGGCTGAATGCAACATGTCCAACAAATATTTACTAACCCAAATTTCCCCCTCAGATATTTGTTGTCAGTTAATAATGCTAAATTATGAAGTAATGTTGCATTCAGCCAATAATCACCAATTTGTCAAGTGCATCTTCACCTCGATTAAAATATATATATATATATATATATATATATATATATATATATATATATATATATATATATATATATATATATATATATATATATATATAGAACTTGCTTTGTGAAGGGTCTTTTTTTTTTTTTTTTTTTTAAGGATTGCTATCGGAGGAATAATGAATTAGAAGATAAATGCTGTTGATTTAACAAAAAACTGTGCTTAATTTGCCTCTCTGTCCAGAGATGGATATCCAGCTATTGAGAAAAATACTCATGAGTTTTCCAGAAATCTCTAGGTGCCAACCACTAGAGAGAAAACAAATGCAAACATAAGGCATTTAACAGAAGTTACGCGGCCTGCCTAATAATTTCACAAAGTCAGCTGGCGTTGCCCAGAATAAAACCCATCTTTCATTTTGCCCGACGAGACGTTATTCTTGGATGAATAAACTCCTTCGTCATCAGCCAAAGGAAAAATTTCCTGTTTAGCTCGAGCACGTTATTTACTCATATTGCATATAATCATGTGTATGTAGCCGGAAAGAAGCTAATTATCTATGGCTTGGCAACCTCCCTGTAAAGTGTACTATTTTCTACCGACAGACTGAGTTAAGAGGTAATGTCATAAAAGACTTTGTGGTTCCTTTGTGGTTGAGTTATATATATATTAGACTTGTGGACGAGCGGTTTTTATATCTTGGAGTAGCTTGTAGTAGATAATCTTCTTTCCCATTTGTCATGTAGTGACAGGAGAGGTAAAGAATAGTATGGGACTATTTTTATTTGTCTTGGAAATATTAACAAGTCTCTCACACAGAGCGAAGTATAGAGTCCCGCTAGCTATCTCTCTGTCTCGCTCTCGCTCCCTCTCTCTCTCTCTCAAGTTGCTAAGCCCTTCTCCCCATTACCTGCCTGTTCTATGGCTAACCTCCGTCTGAGCTCTCTTTCCTAAATTCTGGTGAAACAGAAGATGTATCACGTGTGTTCCCTGTGATGGAAAGTTCTAGAAGCCTGTGTGTGAGTATGTGTGTACGTGTGTGTATTGTCACTAGGCACTGTCGTGTGCCTATCAAGCATTCCTTGAGTTAAGAGTGTGTAAGCATGTTTAGCATTGCTCGATTCTCGCAGACACAATACCTTCTCATCATTTGACTCCCTGCTTCTATCTGTCTCTCTATCTGTCTATTTATCAATCTATCTATTATGATTTGTAATTATAATATGGAGTCCTGATAGTAAGACTCATCTTTCGTATAAGGAAATCCACCCCGCCTGTGTGTGTGTGTGTGTGTGTGTGTGTGTGTGTGTGTGTGTGTGTGTGTGTGTGTGTGTGTGTGTGTGTAGAACTGCAAGTCATCCGACTTGTGGAGTATGGTATGCGGGTTGGAAGGTTGGTGACTTGGTGGGTGCATTGGTTAGTGTAGGCTGATGGTTTCACAGGCGGATTAGGTGGAGCTGGTGGGCGAGAGAGAGGGAAAGGGTTGTTGGGTTTGTTAAGTGGGGTGGAGTGGGGTTCGTGCATTAAGTGGGGTGGGTGGTGGGGCTACCTGTAAGACAAGGCAAAAGACGGGTTTATGTCGTCCTACTTTTGGGTAGGTTGTGGGTATGTGCGTTGATGGGTGGGTGTGTACAGTAGGTGAATAGACGGATTGTGGGAAAACAGGCCCTGGGATTAGGTCACTTGAGTGAATACGTTCGAGTTGGGAATAGATTAGTGTGCGGAAAATCGGTCCACAGGGGAGATTATTCTGGAATCAAGCTGAAGTAGGTATATATATCCAGTGGGTTACAACAGGTCCATCGTGCAATACGTCTGTCCATCGTGCAGAGGTCTGTGTTTCAACTGCACGCATCAGTGGGTGATATAACCACGTCGGAAAATAGGTTTATGGGAAAAATAGGTTCATTGTGAAAAATATGTCCATGTGTATACGTCCATGTAGGAACCTTGCATCCATGGAGAGATTCAAGGTCGACAGAAAAATTGGTCCATGGGGAGAAAATACATCATTGGGGAAAATTTGTTCATGGGAAAATAGGTTTACGTAGAAAAGTAGCCGTCTTTGAAAAAAAAAAAAAAGTCATTAAGGAAAATAAGGTCCATGGGGGATTTTGTTCCGAGTGATGATAATGTCCATTGATAAAAATATTCATGGGGTGAAAATAGGTCCATAGGGGCATACACGTACTATAAACATACATGGAGATATTTAAAATAAATGGAATTGAAAATATCCAACTTTTAACAGCGACCGTTGCCTGGAATTAGGCTTACCACTGCACACCTTGGACCAAACAACCATTAGACAGACCCTATTACCACTTCGTCATCCAGTTATTATATTTCATAATTTACCTTCATTTAGTCATTTAGGCATAGAAAGCCAACCGAAACGATGGAAAAATCCCTGTTTAACTGTGCTGAGCACCTCATTTCTCCACATCACTTTCTCTCTCTCTCTCTCTCTCTCTCTCTCTCTCTCTCTCTCTCTCTCTCTCTCTCTCTCTCTCTCTCCTGGAAACAAATGAATGCTTCGAACTTGTTCACTGTGTGTTCGCTGGTTCAAACTTACAGGAAGCCGTAGAGTGAAACCAAGTATACATATTTGTCACTTGCTTGGTTGTATATGAGAAACAAGTTATTAAATAATCAGTATGATATATTTGTGTTATCGGAGTCAAACCTTCAAAGTAAATATTACTATTGCTTTATCCATTAGTACAAGCCCAAAGCTGAAGGGATATTTTTCGACAGAAATGCATCGAAGACAACTTCTGTGCTCGTGAATGTGACGGTGCCACATACACGGGTTGGCTGGACGAGGGTGACTAAGAACTCCTGGCCGCAATAGTACAATTTATATATACGAGTAGAATCACCACTTCTAGAAAGTACAAGTTATACATAGGAAGAATCGCACACTGCTGGAAAGTGTAGCTAATTTATTGAAAAATCGCATACTATTTCTTACTTGAAAATTCCAGCACACAACATGCCAGAAAACTGTATAATTGATATGAAAAACCATGGAATTTGGATGTGTTAAATATGCAGAGAAATGAGTGATGGTCACGGGCTTACTGGGAAGCCCCTAGGTCTCAGTCTCAGTACTCGGCCCTCCTCCAGCTGTCTGGTAGTCCATGCATAAACTCTTATTGTTCTCCAGACCTTGAATGCAGCTTAATTTCCTGACAAATAAACCTTGTCATGTTAATGCCAAACTTTTCATGGTTTGATGCCCATCTCAGTCGTCGATCATGATTAATTTGGGGGAATTTTCATCTTGAACTGTGACCAAAATATAACCGTCAGATAAAAATATTCCAGATCATATATGTATGAGTATGAACCACTCAGCTTTCTCTGGCTAAATTCTTATGAAAATCAGTTGACAAATTTCAAAAGGAAACTTGAGAACAGACCCCATTCGGTGTTTAGGCACGGCACTCATCTCTGTAAACGTAGGCCTTTGAGCCTGTGTCGGGTTATTCACTCACTTTCCTGGGATTCATGGCCACTGCATTATCCAGGTTACAACAGTTGTACCTCCCTTGGGTGTTACCTAGAGGAGGTAAAAAGGTGGTGAGTCCCAGGTGGGAGGTGGGTGAGGGTGGGGAGGAAGAAAGCGGAGGATAAATCATAGTTTATGCCATAGTACACATTGTGACGATCCCTTTGGTCCCAGAGATCAGTCGGAAATGACATTAGTAGGGGCAGTCCTGAATCTCATTAGCTGGTCGTTTGAAACTCGCTATGCGTGCTTTACAGTAGTCAGCAACTGCCGTCAAAAATTGTTTTCGTGTACTATAAACAGTGACAGGCAATTCGAATTTATCGCCTCCAGGAGGTACGAGTCCTGATGCTAGGTTGAACAGTACTAATGAAATGCCATTAGTGTTGATCAGTTTCGTCCACTGCGTGGATCGATATCTGGATCAAAACTGAGTTGACCTTGTCCTCTGAATTTGATAATATAATGAGTGACTTAATAAATTCAGATCACTTTATCCTTCCTTTACCCTGATCACTTCAGAAAGTTTGGCCTAAACTGGATAAAAATATACCTTGCCAAGTGACCTTGACATCTGACCTACTGTTCTAAAAAATTCTCTTCCCGTCACCCATGCTTTGATTAAAATCAGATCGGAATTATTTTTGATATTCTATTCACGAAGAGACACACGGATTGAATTCCGGCCTTGCCTTGTGAATTTGACCTTTGACTGATTGTTCTGAAATTGAATCCTTTCGTTCTTGCCATACACTCGATACTCCTACTAAGTTTGGTGTGAAGTGGGCAAAAAGTATTTTGGATGATCTTGCGAGCTTAGACTTTGACCTCGTCCTGTGACCTTACCGTCTGACATAAAAAAAAAAAAAAAAAGTTTTACTTCTTAACTTATCCTCAACATTTCCCCCGTGTTTTCTGAAAATTAGATGAAATCTTTTTGAGTTATTTTGGTCAGCACACACACACACACACACACGCACACACACACACACACACACACACACACACACACACACACACACACACACACACACACACACACACACACACACACACACGAATTACCAACACGCCTTGACCACATTAAATATTTTGAGTTCAGCTGACCTTTAAAAACAGTTAACAAGAAACTTCAGTGCTAAGTTACTCACTCATTTGAGAACCTCCCGCCACCCCCAACATCCCGACACACAACAAAGCAACAAGTATCAAAGCTCGCTCATATATGTCCAAAGTGTGGCCTTTATCGCATATAATGAATCTGTTAAACAATCGGTGAAACTTACACACCGTGTAACAGTGCTCCAGACCCCACCCCAAATACTAAGCCCTAACAAGTAATAAGGTTCGCACGTGATAACTTAGTGATAAATACTTTCCCATATATTTGCAACATCCTGTATATACAATCAGTATTAAATATTGCGGTACTGTTATACTTTTTTCTCTGATCATGGTGCTTCAAATATAATTTTTCACATTATTAGCAATTAAGAAGCAGTATGATTATTACCCGATATACAATAAATAAAATGCGACTTCAAATAAGACACTGCAATATGTCGTGTGTAATTAATACTTGCCATATGATCTCTACAATGCTGTAAGACCCAGTCATCCGTAATGAGTCATTGTCCCAGCCATCAAAATCTACAATATAACTATTATAATGTTACAACAATGATACCCTGCTTTATAAATGATTAATATATAATTAATATGAAATGATATTTCATATAATGAAGGGGTGTTATGTCATTAATCTCAGTGTTTATAATAAAGTTGTGCAACCATACTGCCTAACGTAGAGTGAATATAAGTGTGGAGTAAATGAGGATGATGAATAACTAGATGTAAAGAGCATTCGCTACTCAATCAGCTATTTCAATACCATTATGTCAAACAGTGTAAGAGTATGATGGTCACGTATATTAGCATCAGAATTTCTGTAGCATTATTCTAGGTTGTAGAAAATGTGACAGCATTGTATTACTAAACATTTTAAAACTAGCTGTACAGTACCATTAAACAGTGAAATATTATACTTATGGCATTATTATTTTATGTTTATTATAGTAGTAAAGCATTAAAGTGATATCAAAGTAATAATATCAAAGTAGCATGAAGAATGGTATTATCGTATTTAATTATAACAGTACAGTAGTGCACCAACTTTCGCTACAGCAGGATTCGCGGAATCCACTTTCGCAGCATGCACCAAATATTCCCTAACTTCCACTTTCGCTTGAAAAAAATCGATTTTCGCGCACAAATTTTGGGTTTGGGACAATATTTTGAACTTTGAATTTCCTGCACCGCCCTCCCGCAACCCACAGCCATCTTGAATATCGTCATGTCAACACTCTGTCCACCCATTCCCGCCATTGTGTACGAGCGTGCTAGCTCCATTGTGTTGGATTCTCACGGTTCAATGGCCTCTACTATACCTTGCTTTCAATCAGCACTAAGTCTGATTGGTGAAGTGTTCAATAAACGCATCCATGAAGGGCAGCAGGCTCTTATCACACGCTACCTGCAGAAGACTAAGGAAATAACGGAGGTGGAAGTACCATTGGAAGCCAAGGGGGCAGCCGACCATGGTGCTATCCCTACTGACAGTGCCATAGAGGAGCTTAACCTGGATGAAGATTTCGATGGATTTGTTCAAGAGAACCTAGCACAAAGGGAAATTCAGCACAGAGTGGAAGTGTTGCATCAAGTTGCATCTGAGGAGGCAGAGAGAGAGAGCGGTAGCGAGGCAGCAAGAGGTGGCGCCAATACGTCTGGCGTGGCTAAATAAGCCCGCCACGCGCCTCGGATACTTACCCCCAACATCCATTAAACACCTCAACCTGGTCTCTGTGGTATGTTTCTCCTCATATAATGTGTACTGTACAGTTTTTATTGTTTGTATCTCACAATGCAATGTACAATAGTGATTTCATGTACTGTATTGCAAGTGAAAATGAAAATCTGATGTTACTTTAGGATAACCGGGAACCAATTAGCCTTTTTGCCATAAAGACACTGCCCCAACTTTCGCTAATTCCATTTTCGCGCATTATTTTTGGACCCAATTAGGCGCGAAAATTGGTGCCCCATTGTAATGTTAAATCATATATCACAGAATGGATATGCTTTACACAATGATATGAAGTGACCCACTGTATATACCTAGTGTGAACAAGTGTCAACTTGGATTTATGAAGCATGATCACATTACATGTTCATTATGTTGCTGAATGACTATAAAATGCAAATTGCATATACGAGTATAGTATGAAAGAGTGCAATTTTAAAAGATCTGATCTATCAGAGACTACCAATTATTAATTTATTAAAATAAGAGGAGAGAAGGCGGTGTGAACACAAAGTAATTTAGTGCTACAACCATAGTCAGATGTGTACAGGTAGGAAGAGGTAGAACGCATACATCGCCAGTGTAGATGTGGAGTAGCTGTGTATGGGAGCTGCATTGTGCAGCGGGGTTGACCGCTGGGGCAGCGCCCAGGGATGATAACCAGTTGTTCTGCCTGGAGCTGATGCTCTTGGGTAGAACGTTATCACAATGGGAACATTAACCTCTTCAGTAAGTTCAAGTTTTCTAGCTCTTTTCTTTATCCATTTTGGTCGCTCATTTTGTTGATGATAGCGTTGTTGGAGAGGCAGGATCGGGTTTATACTAATTGATTTTTATATAATGAGGAAAGATCACTTACATTATCGCCTGTATTAGGCTACAGACTTTGCTCATTTACCGTAACTGACAGTGTGCAGGCCTATTTTTCTTCCTCACTTCCACTTGATTATATAACATTAGCATAAATTTACTTCCATGGCTGAAATCCCAGTCTAAACGAAACAATGGTTTGATACTTTCTCTTATTGCTCGTCTAAAGGTATAAAAGTAAACGTTATAAGCAGAATCAATGAACAACTAACAACATTTTTAAAAATACTATCAAGAAATGAATTACTCTATATTCTCTTTCTAGCAGTGTAATACATATATTTCCTCCAAAGATAAACGATAATTTCAACCACTACATACATTATGTGTGTGTTAAGCAAGTGAGTGTTGGCATTTCTCTGTGCTTCTCAGGTTCATGGTGACGGGGTGCTGAACCTGGGACATCTACAGGGCGCCTTCATCGTGCTGGTGCTGGGCTTCGTTGCTGCCTCTCTCACCCTGATGCTGGAGCACCTCGTCTAACCTAGCGTAGCCTAGCCCTAGCCCTTCCTCCATCCTGCCTCACCCTAGCCCTTCCTCCACCCTGCCTCGCCTCAGCCCTCCCTCCATCCTACCTACACCCTGCCTCATCCCAGCCCTACCTTTACCCTGCCTCACCCCAGCCCTTACTCTGCTCTGCCTCATTCCAGTCCTTCCTCTCCCTTCCCTCTCCCCAACCCTTCCCCCACCTTTCCTCCTCTTGCCCTCCCTTCACTCTGCATCAGCCCCACCCTACCTACACCCTGCTTCTCCCCAGCCTTTCGTTTACCCTCCCTCACTCCAGCCCTCTGACTAAGTTCACTTTCCCCCCCCACTCCACACCAACTCTCTGGCAAGGGCTGATGCAGCCATGAATTTGCGTGACTATAATCCATTCAAGTGGCCTCAGTGGAGGGGGGTGGATGCAGGTTAGAACTGTGTGTTACAGTAATTCTGATTTCATGCTCGCAAGCAGCAACGATTGCAAGCATTTGGTGTGATCATGGCCTTACCCTAGACATCTAGTCATTTAGTTTTGTTCCATAATAAATATTTGGTAAACTGTGTACGACCTTCTTCTTACCTTCTTTCTACATATGTGTCGTGTGTTCTTACCTAATTGTATCTTTACAGGAATGAGTCAAGCTCGTACTGTCCCGTGTCTTAAACCATTTTCATCATATATCTTAAAATTTATGAATTGTTTTGTCATGCATTATTTCATTCAATAGTGCATTCCACTGATCAATTGCCCTATTTGGGAAACTAATTTTCCTTACGTCTTTATTGCCTCTCTCTTTATGCAGTTTTTTGCAGAGTCCTCATGCTGATGCTTCCTCATAAGTTATATAATCATTTATGTCTATTTTCTCCTTCCCTGATATGCATTATATAGCATAATCATGTATCCTCTTTTCCTTTTCTCCTGCAGTGTTCGCTGATTCAGATTTTCTAGTTTTCCTTTGTAGCTAAGATCCCTTAACCCCTTAACCACGGGGCGTCACTTTCATGACGCTTGGGAGCAAAGGATCATACCGTGGGGCATCACTTTTGTGACTGTGTTATTTTGAAATTGCCCGGGCTTTCAAGTGGTGGCTTGTATCATCTATCAATACTGCCAATGTCTAACACAATTCAGCACTCCTAATCTCATCTGTACTCCCATCCATTGTTAACAATTTAGCCATTTCCTCCTGTTCTTTACTCCCCTCCCTACCTCCCCTCCATTACCCTCTCCTCTTGCCTGCCCGGCCGCGCTGCACTAAGTAAATCTTCCCCGGAATTTTCCACTAATTTTATCCATTGAAATAAGCCCTATGCCGTATTCTTATACAAAATAATATATACAAATAAGAAATAAGGTAAGTGATAGTGCCATACACCTGGAATTGGCTAATTATCACCTGAGAACACCTCACATGCACTCATTCATTAATTTTCCCTGTTTACTTCCTCTTGAAATATGCCGTATAATCTATTCTCGTAATAAAAATATATATAAGGAAGGAAGGGAGAAGCCTAAGTGATATTTACATTCACCTGGAACTACCTAATTTATTATGCATTTTATAGATTTCCTGCCAATCATTTCGTAGAGCTTACATTAGCAGCTGTCACCACGCTGACATTGGGAGCCTTTCACTGCCCCTAGGCC
Source organism: Coenobita brevimanus (assembly GCF_032717465.1). Taxonomy (NCBI): domain Eukaryota; kingdom Metazoa; phylum Arthropoda; class Malacostraca; order Decapoda; family Coenobitidae; genus Coenobita; species Coenobita brevimanus. The sequence continues at coordinate 16,996,600 of NC_136997.1, read as the reverse complement.
ACCACAGCACTCAGTTTACTGTCGTCTTTCAAGGTGAAACCACGTCGGATTTGCGCCTGTCCAATTCTGCCGCTTTTTAGCCCCATGCAAAGGTCCCTGTGACCTCTACCCCTACTAAACCTCGTGTGGAAAGGGGTAAAGGGCTAAGTGACTGTTCTGGAACGTGAACTGGCTAATTTATCAATGAAAATGATGGACAGTGACTACAATCTTTCTGGTGACTAAAACAGTGCAAGTGGAAATGTAAATAATGCGTAAATAATGTGTTAGCAGCAAGTGAAAGCAATGAATGTAAATATAAGTGAACAGTGGAAAATAGTTTTATAAGTTACTGCAAGTGACAGTGCATAACACAGTGTAAATAAAATAGAAATGTAAAGAATGTAAATAAAATAGAGAGTGTAAATAGAAATGTAAATAAGTAGTAATATAAGAATACAAGTATATATACTAGGAGTAATGAAAGTGAAAGTTTCACTCTAGCATGTATGAATACTATGAGTTATGAAAGTTAAAGTGACAGATTCGCTCTCAACGCTAGTATACTGGACGAGAAAGTGAATGCCATGTATTTTACTGACAGAGAAATTGAATGCCTACAGTGACAATAAACTACTATTACTGAAGGAAACTTATGGATAAAGACTGCAGATATATATAAGTGTTATATAGTAATAGAAATATAAAGTGTGAGTGTTTGTATGAATAATAAATGACAGAATACCAGCGGCGAATGAGAGCAAGTGGGAAGCTGGTACGCACTCGTAATTTTCATTGCTTTCACAGTGTTTTATTTTTTGGAGTATGGATTCCAAACTATTTGAAAATCATAGAGGAGTGTTTCTAGTGATAATATCAGGCTGTTGTAATCATATTACGGGGTGTCTGGAAGTGTAAAGTGGAGACTTCGTTACCCAACTTCAGAAGTCTCCACAAGTCCTACGGTACTTGACGAAGGCTCAATAAACATCCCAGGAGAAAGCTAAAGATATGTGCCATAGGCATATTTAATTATAATATTCTAGGATTAATAGCTGATTTTTGGCAAATATTTTTACAAAGTCTGTCGGAGCACGAATACCCCCGTGGGACACGCAAGGAGTGCCAAAACAACCCCGCGGTTTAGGGGTTAAGCTTGGTACCCATCTTGTAGCGGCCCTTTGAACTTTTTTCAGTCTTATCTATGTGTTTTATTTTAGATGAGGATTCCAGACTACTGATGTATTCTCCATGGTTGGTCTGATGAATGATGTTATTTTTCTCAGCATGTCTCCATACTTGTAGCGGCCCTTTGAACTTTTTCAGTCTTATCTATGTGTTTTTTGAGATGAGGATTACAGACTACTGATGCATACTCCAGGGTTGGTCTGATGAATGATGATATTATCTTTCTCAGTGTGTCTTCTTATACATATGTTAATGTGTACATGTTCCGTACCTTCTCACTGATGTGGTCAACCGGAGATAGTCTGTTATTGATAATCACACCTAAATCTTTCTCTCTTTCTGATATGTGTAGTGTTTTACTTCCTAACATATAATTCCAAACTGGTCTTTTCCTACTTTTACCAAAGTTGATTGCACGACGCTTGTCCACATTGAATTCCACATGCCATGTATTACTCCAAACAAAATTTATTTAATTGTTCTTGTAGCTCTTTACAAGAGTCTGTGTTAGTAATTCTCCTTTGTTTTTGTTTTTTTGTATCATCAGCAAAGATATTTAGATAGCTCTCATTTCCACTGTTACTATCTCTATCTATATACCCAGGCTGCTTCCCCCAAGGAAAGGGAGGTAGCCGAGACAGGACGACACACTCCCCATTTACTCAACCATTCAAACACATTCATTTGCATCTTAGCCCCAAAGGGGAAAACGGACAGATCTTCACCGCACCACACCGCACAAGGGTCAACTGTGCAATGCAATCAGTGACATCCGCAGCTGGGCCCGACAGCAGAGCTGGTTTACCCCTGCCACATCATAACAGACCCATCCCTTTACACACACCTGACCTGACTAGCTGATCAGACCAAATGCGGAAGAATATCCCCTCAGGGCTGCATCATCACTTCTTCATTCACAATTTCTCTCCATTTATTTCTGTCATGAACAGCCACTCTTCCTTGCTCAACAGACATCCCTCTCGCATCCAGTGCTCTCTTCACACTGTCCATCCATCCTATTCGTGGTCTTCCTCTCAGCCTTACACCTCTCACATCAGATCTAGTTATCTTTCTCACCAATCGCTCATTATCCATTTTCTCCATATACCCAAACCATCGCAACACCCTCTGCTCAACTCTACCAGCCATCTCCCGAACAACTCCAGTTCTCCTTTGCACTTCATCATTTCACACTCAATCCATATGCGTCACTTTTATGTACCCTAAAAACATAATTGGTGCCAGCACCGAGCCCTATGGAACTCCGCTAGTCACTTCCCTCCATGATGAGTAATTTCCTCTTAGTACTATTCTCATTTCCCTTATTCTGAGAAAATCTTGCAGCCAACAGTACAGTTTGCCTCGGATTCCCCCTTGATGGTACAGTTTCCATAGAAGTCTTTGGTATGGTACTCCGTCAAATACTTTCTTGAAATCTAGATAGATACTGTCCACCCACCCATTTCTTTTCTGTAATGTTTCTGCAACTCTGTCATAGTAGTTTAGTAGATTAGTAACGTGTGTGTGTGTGTGTGTGTGTGTGTGTGAGGCACCATAAGAACCACGTTGTCCTGGTTGGGGGCTTGCGTCCCTCATAAATCTGATGGGCCGTACCAATAGAGGGAGATTGCACCCGAACTCAGTGGGAGGACAGGGTTACCAATGGTGGAGGGGCCATCAGCGAGGGTCACACTAGGTGTTCCATGGCCCATTGCGTTATGGATTACCTTTGGATTTATTTAGGCACCAGATGTAAAGCACAAACGAAAAACCCGTGAGTGGAGTCCCATGGAAGGCGGGCCTCGACTGAGAGTTCCCAAGAGACTCCTGCAACCCAGATCAATAGACTGTCGTCGTCAATCTTTATGCCATCATCACAGGCTAAGAAGGACCAAGTCATGTGGTAGTAAGGACTGTGCACCCTCATCATCATATCAAATGCATTCACTGTGCAACCCCACTGCTAGACTCACCTCCCATTTCATCCTGTCATCAAAATCAAAAGACCCATGGCAACAGCATAGGGTGACGGTGACAAGTCATGGATGTGCCTGGAAGTCGTTAACTTGAGTCCTACACATAGGCAGCACCGGACCAGTGGGCTCTGACGTGATGGCATTGTAGCAGGTAATGCCTTCAGCAGCATTCAGTGCGTCTTAGCAGCCGGGAATGGACGCCAAACTGCTTACCTCTGACGAGGAGGGGTTTAAAAGAGGAAACTTAATCAATTGCTGCTGCACACCACCTGGGCAAATAATCATTTCTGTTAAGTCATCCCACACCATCGGCCAAAAAAAAACACAATAATGCCTCTCACTCTTGCTACTTAGAATAAACAAACCTTGACTCATACCAATTAAGGCACACGACCACATCGTAGGACTCCCTTATTGACCATGAACTTAAAAAACATAAAACTGGCAATGCTGACATGTTTTTGACTTGCTTTTCGGGAAAGAGCAAGGTAATAGAAGCAGGAGAAGCGTATACCTTATTCTGGAGGGAATACCTAGAAAATGTGAGAAGAAATCATGACATTGGCATTGAAGTCCCAAGAAAACATCTGCAGAAGATCCAAGGATCAACTGTGGGTATATCAGGGAGGCTGATGTCCTGACACATATCACTTTCTAATGGCCAATATGCAATACTCATCAATGCCTATTCCCTATTGCCAGACTCTGAGAAATCTGTCACAGATTACTTTTATTGCGCTCTGGATGCTACCATTCACTTAATACCACTTAATGACGAGCTAATCCTGCGTGTTGATATTAATGCCAGGGTAGGGAAGGGTTATCACCTCTGAGAAGGCATTATAGTTTGCCATGGTGTTGGTAACATGAACATCAATGGCCTTAAACAGTATTCCATATGTTCGGAGTAAAGCCTGATTATCCCCAACACTATTTTTCAACTTAAGAATAAACACAAGACCACATGGACACACCCACTGTCTAGAATTTGACACCTAATTGACTACATGTTAGTAAGACAGAGAAAGCAAGAGAAGTTCTTATAACGAGCTGTGAGAGGTTCTGAGTGCAAAGCAAACTATAGCTTTATACTCACCAAGCTGCAACTATTTATACGCCCTGAAATGCGTAGTAGACTATCAGAAAAGAAACTAAACTGGAGTATTTCAAGGAATGCAGTAACTTCTAATGAATGCTTTAACACTATTACAGACAAGCTCTCTCAATGCCTACCACTCGACCCAGTCAGTAATGCAATAAACCTAGATGCAGAGTGGCTGAGCATAAATATACTGCTTCTAATGCTTGACAACACTTCACTTATTATACAGGTACCGAAAATAATCTTCACTGACAGTAATTACAATTGATGCTTGCGAGCAACTCTTCACAAACTTCACTAACAGCACTACACACAAACCAAAACTGACTGAACTTCACTCAAACTGACCTGAAATGGTCTCTACCCCATCTTATATAAACTTTCATTATTCGAGATACGTCTCCATTCTACGAGAACAACAGTTTCTACCTCGGAGATATGAAAACAAGCCAGAGTTGTCTTACATTACATAACACTCTAAATCATTTACCATACGAACTTAAACTACATAATTTACCAAGCAGTCACTTAAAATAAAACATTATAAAAAAAACAGCACAAAAATTAATGCACAACTTACGAAATAACTGCGCTCACAAACAGCAGGCAAAATGGCAACTCTCTCGTACCAAAACCATAACTAGGTACCGTACACGAATCGCCGAGAAGCTTCTCGAGCACCCAGCTGGCAAATCTCACTTCTTAACAGTATGTATAACAGTGTTAGACTGAGTAAAGAAATACGTTCATGGCATGGTAATAATATTAAACAAAATTGTTTGCTGCTCATTGCAGCCGCTTAAGTCGTTTACTTTCATACGTTTAGGCGAACAATAAGGAAAAATAATAATCCTTTCATTCGTTTAGACTGGAATGTCTTTCTTTGAAGTTAATTGATAAAAATGTTATTTAAATGAATAGAAGCGAGGATAAAAAAAATAGGTCTGCACACAGTCAGCTACGATAAATGGACAAAGTTCGTAGCATAATACAAGCGATGAAGAACGTGACCTTACTTCATTATTGAAAAATCATATCGAAAGTATAAACCCGAACCCAGCCTCTCCAACAATGCTATCAGCAACAAAATAAACGACCGATGTGGATAGAAAAAAGCGGAAAAGAAGACTTGAATTTACTCGTATTGAAGAGGTCAAAGTTCTGCCCGTGATACCGTCTTACCCAACAGCATCAGTTCCAGGCAGACCACTTGGCTGCCACCCTTGGGCGCTGTCCCAGCTGCCACCGCCACTGCACAATGCAGCTCCCTTACACAGTTGCTCCACACCTGCCGTAGTCGTGTATACGCTGTCGCTGTACAGCTTCCCACCATTACAGATCTGAGTGACCTAAGCACTACATGACTTGTCCTCTTTTTCTCGTGAACACCCCTTCCCTCCTCTACCTCGTTGGTCTCTCTCTCTCTCTCTCTCTCTCTCTCTCCCTCTCTCTCTCTCTCTCTAATATTGTTGGTATCCTTCCTTGCTAACCCCTGTTATGTAATTGCTGCCGGCATCGTGTGTGCCAAATTCAGACATGATCGCGGTACACTCTCTCATGAATGGTTCCTTTATATACCTCAGTTGGTATTACTGTGGTAGGTGGGGGCACTAACCATCCACTCACCCGATGTTGGGTGGCCAGCTTTTCCTTTCTTCCTTCTTTCCTTCCTTCCTCTTATGTCGTTCTTTCCTTCATTCTTTCCTCTGCATTCTGTCTATGGGTGACTCTACACTGAGTGACAAGCCAAATGGTTTCCTGTACACCAGGAAACCATTTACTAAGCTGGGTGGTAACCATACAACCAAACCATGGCTGCTGCTGGTTTAGTGGGTTATTAAGGCGCTCCAGTCGGATTAAGCCAGTGCAGGTTTATATCTAAGGGATGGTTGAGGTTTATTGCTCACGTAATTCCACTCAGGGATGAATGAGGCTGATCCCGGTTATTTTAAATGTTAGGACCAGCTTGCCTAGCCCCGGGCTCCTACGCTCGTCATGGGGCAACACAGGTTTAGATGATGGATGGACGGATGGTATTACTCGACAAGAATGCAGATAATTCTTATGTGAAGTCATCCCGGAGGTGATCTTTGACAGCATACAAAGTTTTCCACAGAGTGAGTTACAATACACATCCAACTCAGTTTCATAATGCCTAGTGTCGGACGATAATGTGCGCTCTCTCTCTCTCTCTCTCTCTCTCTCAGTAGTAGTAATAGTAACAGTAGTTGTAGAAGTAACAGTAGTAGTAATAATAATAAAGATAAATTAATTGATAAATAAATAATAATAATAATAATGATTATCATAAGAACAACAACAATAACAGTAACAATAATAATAATAATAATAATAATAATAATAATAATAACAAAAGGTTTATTGGTAATTTGCGTAAAAAATACAAGTTCCTGAATGTTTCCAGTAGAGCTGGGCCTTAGTATTTCCATAGTAAATCAATAATTGGTAGTCTTGGCACTCTCTGATGAAATAGGTTATGTAAGACTGCAATCTTTCATACTATATATGCTGTTTATATTATATGCTATACAGTCTTTCAGCAACAAAATGGACACAAAATGTGTGATCATTGCTTCATAAACCCGAGTTGACACTCAACTTATTTGTCCACACTTGATATATGCAAGGGTCCACTTCATATCATTGTGTAATGTATATCCCTATATAACATTACTATTATAATACCATAATATCATTCTTAATACTACTTTAATATTACTTACTTGATATCACTTTAATGCTATACTACTAAAATAAACATATAATAATGATGTCATAAATATAACCTAATATACACTATTCGATGGTATTGCTACTTTTCATATGTCTACTAGTATACCGTATTCACATTTTCTACAGCTTAGAAGAACAGTATTGCAAATCTGATTAAGAAGGAACCAACTAAGAAAGCGAACGATGTGTACTATCATTAAGTCTGGAAATAAGCAGCCTGGTGTTCACCGATTAGAGCCGAACACTCCCTTGGAAAACTCGATATTCTTGGGGATTCATACGCCTTTATGGACGAGTTTTTAGTAGATAACAAAATTTACTGAATGAATGTATTACATACCGAAAGAATTTCAACTCTACTTCACATAGGAGTAAAGTTATTAGTTTCTGCTTAGTGTGACGGTCGGGTTGGGTCGAGCCTTAGTTTCGAAATCAAATTAGAAGAGATTTTCCGTCGTATAACTGTGCATATCACAGGGAAACTGTGATAACATGGTGCTTGTTCAATCGTCAACCGCTCACAAAGCACACTTTATTGGTGTTAATATACGTGAACATCATACACCACTTGACACAATGATACTGAAATAACTAACTGAATAGAGAATGCTTTTTACATCCAGTTTGCCATCCTCCTTCTTTACACCACAGATATATTCACTGTATGTTAGGCAATATGGTTGCACAAAATTATTATCAGTTTCACTGAGATTAATGATAAAACACCCCTTCATGATATGAAATATTTTTTCATACTAATTACATTTTAATTAATGATGTAACACACAACCATTGTACGAACATTACAATAATTATATTGCAGAATTAGATGGCTAGGACAATGATCACAGATGGTTGGGTCTTCCAGCACTGCAGTAGTTGATCAAATGGCAAATGTTAATTATACCTGACATATTGCAGTGTCTTATTTGAAACTGCATCATATTTAATTATTGTTTGTTGGATAATAATCATACTATTCCCAAATTACTAACTACAGTTGTGATTAGTTACATATGAAGCGCTCATTATGTGAGAAAAAAAAAAGCAGCATTAACACTGATTCCTCATACAGCATATTGTAGAAATTTGACAAAGTTTTCATCGCTAACTTATCACGTATGAAGCTTATCACTTGTGAGGGCTTAGTATCTGGCATGGGGGCTGGAGTACAGTTACAAGTTGTCAGTTTCATTGGTTGTCTTTCAGATTCATTACGTGCGATGTAGGACTCACTCTGGACCTATACGAGCTGGCCCTGTTGTTATGTTGTGTCGGGAAGTTCGGGGTGGCGGGAGGTTCGGTGATGCGTGAGTAACTTAGCACCGCAGTTTGTGGTTAACTCCCTTAGAAGTTACCAAGGGGAGGTAACTGTGGCAACCTGGTCGATGCAATGGCTGTGTATCCCAGGATAGTGGGTGAATAAACTGCCACGACTCAAAGGCCTATGTTTACTCAGGTACAAAATATGATCTGGAGTATTTTTGCCAGACAGTTAAATTATGATCACAGTTCATAATGAAATTTCCCCCAAAATAATTTAAATCAACGACTGAGATGCGCATCAAATCATGAAACGTTTGGTATGAACATGTCGAGGTTTGATTATTAGGTAGTTATGCTGCGTTCAAGGTCTGGAGAACAGTAAGAGGTTTATACATGAGCTGGTAGAAGATAGAGAGCTGGAGGAGGACCGAGTACTGGAATGAAGACCCAGGATCTACCCAGTAGGGTTATGCCCACCATACAGTTCTATGCCAACTTAACGAATCCAAATTCTACCCTCTTTCATATCTGTCACATTGCTTTGTGGTACACTGTATACTGAAACTGTCCTGCAAGAAGCAGTGCTCGTTTTTATTCTGTTTATAAGCTGTACCCTCTAGCAGTGTGCAATTCTTCCTGTATATAACTTGTGTTTCCTAACAGTGGTGATGCTTTTCATATATCTAATTTAATATAATCTTGTGTGTGTGTGTGTGTGTGTGTGTGTGTGTGTGTGTGTGTGTGTGTGTGTGTGTGTGTGTGTGTGTGTAAGAGGCAGCGGGGCATTATCGTGGAGTTTCAGACGTCTTAGAGAGAGAGAGAGAGAGAGAGAGAGAGAGAGAGAGAGAGAGAGAGACTGTTGTGTATCTACAGTCCGATGTTCATTACTTAAGTGATGCTATGAACAGACGATTTTATTCAGCACAAGATGGTGATAGCTGTAGTGGTGGTGGTGGTCGCTGTGGTGGTGGGGGTAGCTGTGATGATAATGATGGTGGGGGTAGTTGTTATCATTGTGGCAGTAGGCAGTAGCTGAGATGATGGTGGTGGTGCTGGTAGCTGTGGTGGTAGTTGTGGTGATGGTCCTGGTGGTGGTAGCTGTGATGATAATGGGGATAAATGTGGTGGAGGTAATAACCGTGGTGGTGATGGTGGTCGTGGTATCTGTGGTGCTGGTGGTGGTGGTGATGATGGTAGCTATGACAATGATAGTGGTGGTGGTGGCAGCTGTGGAGGTTGTGGCTGTGATAATGATGGTACTGGTAGCGGAATTGGTAGCTGTGAGGAATTGGTAACTGTGATGATGGTGATGGTTGTGGTGGCAGCTGTGGTTGTGGTAGATGGTTGCTGTGATGATGACAGTGGTGGTGGTAGCTATGATGGTTGTGGTGGTGGTGGTAGTTGTGGTGTTGGTGGTGCTGGTGGCAGCTGTGATGATGGTGGTAGCAGCTATGGTTATGACAGTGGTAGTGGTAGCTATGGTGGTGATGATGGTGGTAGCTGTGATGATGACTGTTATTGCAATGGTGGTGGTACTTGTAGCTGTGATGATGGTGATGGTGAGAGTGGTAGCCGTGGTGATAAAAGCGGGGGTGGTAACTGTGATGATGGTGTTATTGGTGGTGGTAGTAGTACAGGCAGCTGTGGTGATGGTAACTGTGATGATAATGGTGATTGTCGTTGTACTGTGGTGATGTTGGTGGTAAGTGTGGTGATGATGGTGGTGGAGGTGGTAGTTGTGATGATGGTGGCAGAGGTAGCTGTGATTAGTGTGATGGTGATGGTAGCTGTGGTGATGATAATGATAATGGTGGTGATAGTTCTGATTTTGATGGTGGTGGTGGTGGTGGTGGTAGTTGTGATGATGGTGGTAATGGTAGCTGTGATTGGAGTGACTGTGTTGGTAACTGTTGTGATGATAATGATAGTGGTGACGATAGCTGTCATGGTGGTAACTGCAATGATAAAGATTGTGGTGGTAGCTGTGGTGGTGCTGCTGGTAGCTGTGGTGATGGTGGTAGTGGTGGTAGGTCTGTTTGTGGTGGAGTTGTTGATGGTGATGATGGTGTTGGTGATGATGTTGTTGGTGTACGATGGTGGTGGTGATGGTGGTCGCTGTGGTGATGGTGCCGATGGTGGCAGCTGTGGTGATGGTAGTGGTGGTAGCTGTAGTAGTGGTGGCTATGGTGGTGGTAGTGGTGTTGGTGGTGGTGGTAGCTTTGACTGTGGTGGTGGTGGTGGTAGCTGTGGTAGTGATAGTGCCCGTGGTGGTAGCTGTGATCATGGTATTGGTGGTAGTTGAGGTGATGGTAGTGGTGGTAGCTGTGGTGATAATGGTGGTGGTAGTTGTGGTGATGGTGGTGGTGGTGGTGGTAGCTGTGGTGATAATGGTGATGGTAGTGGTGGTAGCTGTAGTAGTGGTGGTAGCTGTAGTAGTGGTGGTAGCTGTAGTAGTGGTGGCTATGGTGATGGTAGTGGTGTTGGTGGTGGTGGTAGCTTTGACTGTGGTGGTGGTGGTGGTAGCTGTGGTAGTGGTAGTGCCCGTGGTGGCAGCTGTGATCATGGTATTGGTGGTAGTTGTGGTGATGGTAGTGGTGGTAGCTGTGGTGATAATGGTGGTGGTAGCTGTGGTGATGGTGGTGGTGGTGGTGGTGGTAGCTGTGGTGATAATGGTGGTGGTAGCTGTGGTGATGGTGGTGGTGGTGGTGGTAGCTGTGGTGATGGTGGTGGTGGTAGCTGTGGTGATAATGGTGGTGGTAGTTGTGGTGATGATGGTGGTGGTGGTGGTGGTAGCTGTGGTGATAATGGTGGTGGTAGCTGTGGTAATGGTGGTGTCCGTGGTGACAGCTGTGATCATGGTATTGATCGTAGTTGAGGTGATGGTAGTGGTGGTAGCTGTGGTAGTGGTGTTGGTGGTAGTGGTAGCTTTGACTGTGGTGGTGGTGGTGGTTGTAGCTGTTCAGTAACGGTTCTCATTTGGGCAAGTGTTTTGCGACCTGTCTAAAGAGATAAGTGGTTCAGAGACGGCTTAGTTTGGACAAGTGCTGACTGGCATGTTGGGGCCCCGAGGCTCTTGTGTATAAGCTGTATTTCCTGCTGTGATATCGGCTAACCTGTTTACCTGTGTTCGTAGGAAATATATGTAAATGGTCAAGGAACACTCGTGGATCATAGTAACCTTAAAATGTACTGCAAAGAGGCAGATATACAGAATGTCATGCCTTCCTGTCATTATAAGATGAACTGACAAGCAGATTCCATAATCTTTATTTATTTATTTATTTATTTTTACTGAGAGTGTTAGTGGTTGTTGGTGGTGGCAATGGTTGCAGGTGATGGTGATAGTAATGGTGGCAGTTGGCGGTGGTCGTGTTAGTGGTAGTTGGTGATGGAATTATTGGTGGTAGTTGATCATTGTGGAACTGGTGGGAGTTGCTGGTTGTAGTAATGGTGGTAGTTGTTATTGGTGCTAATGGCGGTAGTTGACGGTAGTAATGGTGGTAACTGATGGTGTAATGGTGGCAATAATGGTGGCAATTGATGGAGTAATGGTGGCAATAATGGGGGTAGTTGATGTCGTAATGGTGGCAATAATGGTGGAAATTGATGATGTAATGGTGTCAAAAATGTGGTAACTGATGGTGACGAAATGGTGGTAGTGGGTGGTGGTAGTAATGGAAGTTGCTGGTGTTGGTGGTAATGGTGACAGTTGATGGGAGTAGTAACGGAGGTAACTGATGGGCGTAGTAATGATGGTAGTTGGTGGTGGTAGTAATGGTGGCTGACAACTGTGGCAATGGTGGTAGCTGTGGCGGTAGGTAGTGACGGTAGTTGGTGGTGGTCGTAATGATGGCTGTTGTTAGAGGTGGTAATGGTGATGATGGTAGATGAACAGTAGTTGGAGGTAGTTGTAATGGTGATTGTTGGTGGTGGTTGTAGTGGTGATAGTTGGTGGTCGTAGGAATGGTTGTTAATGGTTAATGGTAGTAAAATGGTGTTTTTTGCTGCTGCTGGTACTAGATGTAGGTAGTGGTAATAGTTGGTAGTAGTAATGATGGTATTTAGTGATGAATATAATGGTGGTCGTTGACGGTGGCAGAAATTATGAGTTTTGTGGTGGTAAAAATAGAGGAAGATAGTGGTGCTAGTGTGTGGTGGGAATTTGCGTAGTTGCAATTCTGGTTGAGACAGTAATAGCATAGGTGTCGTTTAAGTATGCGATAGTTGTAGGAATTGTGATTTGTTAGCGGAGGTTATAATGTGATGATGTGGATTGTGGTTGCAGTTGTGTAATTTGTGCAACACCCCTATACAGGATGGTAACTGGGCATTGTTGCGTCCGAGAATGTTGGAAACAAGCAGGAAAAATTTGCTGTGCACCGGAGTTCTTCATGATATGTTATGAGCTGGGTTGGGTATGGTCAGTGTGTGTGTGTAGGTAAAAAAGCGTGAAGTCACTGCGCAGTAGGCTCCCAGTCTGTGGCCGACCTGTTAGGATTTTGTAGACCTTGGCTACGTCAATAATGTCATTCCTTCACGCATATGAAACTCTCCGTCCAACCCTTCTATCACCCACCCGTCTCCCCCACCCTCGCCCTGACTCCAACCACCCTTAATCGCGATGATGAGTGATATTTTTTCTCATTGTTAATGCTATGTTGTACGTAATTAACGTACCACATGGTAAAATTAAATACTAACTGAAGTAATGAATGTGGCCAGGATTTGACCAAAGTTGAATGGAATCATCTGAATCTTAGCAATATTTACCATAACGATTACAAGTCATGGCGCAGTGTAGCCATTATTGAAACTATATTGACACATCCTCCCACCGTCCTTAGTTATATAGGAAGGAACACAAAATTTCCAACCAACACTGCATGGCAAGCATCGCCTTCCCCTTTTTAATTAATCGACGAAACTACAATCACACAGGCATTATAAAAGGAGGTTTTATCAGAATCGATTGGCCTCTTGAAGATGAGCCGAGAATTTAGAAGACTTTAGACTGATGGTTGCGTGACTCACTTCATTGACTCTTATAGTTTTCGGCGTATCTGGCTTTGTGCGCACATTTCACGAAAGTGAGCTGAGATTATGATTAAACACTTGAGAATTCTAGGCTCACTAATGGTGCGCTGACCATCATTCATCTTGCCTCTGCTTTATCCATTACAAAGAATGTTGTAATTAACATAAAATGTACCATGATAATTTACTTACTTGAGTTCCTTTTTCGATCAACTTTGTTTTATGAGTTTCTACCATCTTGGCATATATTCCGGTCTCCACTAGTCGGGTGAGATGATCAGAGATGATGGTGGTGTAGGGAGAGTTGCGTCGCAGATACCACTCCAAATAGCCATTGTAGAGCTGTGATGATGCACAGTAATCACGATCTCCTTGTATACGACACAGTCATAATAAACTTAACCCCGAGCCAGCTAACCCCGAGCCAGCTGCACTGAGTAATGTTTGTTCCATTAAATCACTGCAGTATTTCAAGAGGAAATTGATTTAATGAAGTATCTTATGTATTGTGAAATCAAAACTTTTATGATAAAATTAAAATCCTCTTTGAACGATGCTGGGATGGGATACTTGAAGATATTTACGATCAAATCCCTGTCGTAACTGTGGACTGTTTTTGGAGGATGAACTGGAGACATGAAAAGTGTCTTCTTTATTAGTCTTTCCATCCGAAACAGATAACAATCATGAAAATTTTCCTCTCGTAACCAGGAGCTGTTTCTAACAAAAGACACAAGAGGAAGAAAGATTCTTATGTCACTAGCCATCATGTGAAATTCAATTTCAGATACGGCATCGTAAATACATTTGAGAATCTCATCCTTGGATATTTACCTTATCATTCATGACATAGGTGGTATGGGTAACCTTTGCTTTACGCAAGGTGAAGATGAGATAATCATAAAAACAAATCAAGGCATGAGTTCCAGCGAGAACCTTACTGAGCAGGAATCGGTAAGGATCCGAACCAGTAGTTTCTGTGTCTAAAAACAGCTTATCCCCCAGGGTTGCCAGAGTGGGGTTCTCCGAGGACTTCAGGGCTTCCGGCACAATATCTCCGTAGTCAGACATGCAAGGTCTTAGTATGAGGTGGTAAGGAAAGAGACAAGAATGAATGGTTAGTCACTCGTAATGAAAGAAGGAAGGATTTTACACACACACACACACACACACACACACACACACACACACACACATATATATATATATATATATATATATATATATATATATATATATATATATATATATTGTTACGGAACAGAGAGAGAGAATGAACACTTCAAGTGAGAATACTAAAATCACTACTGTCCCGCAAAGTTCCAGGTTCAAAACAAAAGACTTAGGTAAAATTACAAGTTAAAGTTTAATGCTCAAACTAACAACTAAACATTCAGGACTCATAAGGATAATGTAATGGCAAAACAGGTTACATATATGGTTAACTGGAATAGCCTCTATTAACACGAATTTAGCAAGAACAAATTTATCTAAGTCAGCCCTGATAAATGAGAGACACGAATAATGCTCAGTTAAAGTAAGATATAATATTATTACAGATACAAAATATTACACGTACTGGCTGATATTAAAATCTCTACATGAATCACAAAAACCTTACCAGGCCTATGAATCAACGCCTTAGGCCGTACAGTACAAGAAAAATGGTAACAACACTTATACTCAAATTATACAGCAGCTAGATGGCTGGAGACTTGCTGAGCACTCACAACAATAATAATACACTATACAGGGGAGGACAGAGATGTGAACAAAATGAGGAGTAGATCTAAGTGGCAACTAATGCAGAGACTGAGCTCATTACATAGGGGGCCGGCAGAGCTTGATTCAACTTGCAAAAAGGACGCGGAAATGAAGGCACAGGGGAGGAAGAGTTGACAGTCCTGCTCTGAACAACAGAAAGAACGACTTACTCTACTATAAAGAGGAGAAGGGGGAAGTAAGGAAGAACACGCAAGCCTGGTCACTATGGAAGCCACGTGACGAATCGTGATCAAACATGCAGCATACTGTACATTAGAATTATACAAAGGATGATGAAATCATAGGCTATGTAACACCTTCCCACAAAGAAAAAGAAATTTACAAAGGAAATTTCTTATTACTCTAAAACAATCTGTCTAAAGTGTAGATAAGCAATCTGCAATAACATTTTCTTTCCCCTTGACATGTTGTATGTCTAATGAATACTCCTGAAGAAGTAGACGCCATCTGGTCAATCTCTGATATTTATCTTTAAAATTACTAAGGAATTTCAGTGGGTTATGATCGGTATAAATGACTATGGGGTCAAAACCAGAACACAAATAAAATGAAAAATGCTGTAAACCCAAAATCAAGGCCAAAAGCTCTTTCTCAATAGTTGAGTAGTTCTTTTGAGGTGGAGTGAACTTCCTACTGTAATAAGGTACAGGGTGTTCAATACCCTGATCATCCTCTTGCAGCAAAACAGCCCCAGCTCCTGTATCACTTGCGTCAACAGCCATCTTAAAAGGCTTAGCAAAATTTGGAGTAGCGAGCACTGGCTGACTTAATAGGATAGCTTTAAGTTTACTGAAAGAGGATTCACAGTTATCGGTCCAGACAAATTTAACTCCCTTTTTCAGTAGGTCTGTAAGTGATGATACAAGAATTGAAAAGTAAAGAACAAATCTCCTGTAATAACCTACCATTCCCAAAAATCTTTGTAGCTCTTTCCTACTTTTAGGTTTGGGAAGATCACTTATAACCTGAACCTTAGCTGCTGGTGGTGCAACGTGTCCATCACCAATTACATACCCAAGGTACTGAACTTTAGCTTGACCAAACTCACACTTTGATAAATTAGCTGCAAGATTAGCCTGAACCAAACACTCAAGAAATTTACTGACATGGCATATGTGATCTATCCAGTTGTCACTGAAGATTAATACATCATCAATATAAACAACACACCCTGCCAAACCCTCTGTTACAACATTCATGAGCTTCTGAAAAGTGTCTGGCGCATTCTTCATACCATATGGCATTACAGAACATGCAAAAGTCTTTCCTAGTATTACAAAACATGAGATCTCCCTAGCACGTTCAGTCATAGGTACTTGCCAGTATCCCTTTAACAAATCAAACTTACTTATGTACCTAGCCTTTCCGATCTTGTCTATGCAATCTTCCACGCGAGGGAGAGGGTAAGTGTCTGTTTTGGTTATCTGATTAACACGTCTGTAGTCGATGCAAAGCCGCTGTGACCCACCTGGCTTAGGGACTAGAGTGACAGGAGAACTCCACTCGCTCTGACAGGGCTCAATGATCTTCTGGTCCAACAGGTAGCCAAGCTCCTTCTGGATGAGAGGAACTTTCACTGGGTTCACACGGTAAGGAGGCAGTTTAATTGGCTTTGCGTCTCCAACATCGACATCATGCATCAACACAGTGGTTCTTCCTAGAGTGGCACGGAACACTTGCGGGTACTCCTGCAGTAATGCCGAAAACTCCTGCCTTTCCTCGGGAGCTAGATGGGAAAGCTTAGTCTAGAGATCATTCATGATACCAGGATTCTTCCCCAAACTATCACTCAGGCTCATGCTGCATGGGAGAACTTCACTTGCAGACTCGGGTGGAACAGCTACAGTGCAGACTGGGTTATTTTCGTCCCGCCTGTGATATAACTTTAGGATGTTGATGTGACAAAGTTGCTTGTTCATTCTACGATCTGGTGTGGCGATGACATAGTTAACATCACTGAGTTTCTTCTCCACGAAATAAGGACCACTAAACATGGCTTGAAGAGGTTGCCCATGCACCGGTAGCAGAATCAAAACCTGATCTCCTGGCTGAAAGAGGCGTAACCTGGACTTCTTATCATACCAAGTCTTCATCTTCTGAGCAGCTCCTAAATTCTCTCTCGCCAGCTGTAAAGCAGTGGACAGCCGTTCTTTGAACTTCATCACATACTCCAGCAGGTTGACGTCATCTTCCTCCGACAGTCAGCATTCCTTGAGTAACTTAAGGGGTCCTCTTACTTCATGGCCAAACAGTAGTTCAAAAGGCGAGAAGCCCAGTGATTCATTTGGAGATTCTCTTGCGGCATATACAACGAATGGAAGACCTTTATCCCAGTCTTTCTGATGTTCCAAACAGTATTTCTTGAGCATCGATTTGAGTGTTTGATGATATCTCTCCAATGCTCCTTGGGTCTAGGGATGGTAAGCTGAAGACGTGATCTGGGTGATGCCCAACTCTTTCAGAGACTGCTTGAAAACATTTGACATGAAATTACTTCCCTGGTCTGACTGTACCTCCTTGGGCAGACCAAACTTGGTGAAGAACCCTAGCATTTCCTTAACCACGTTCTTTGCTGAGATATTTCTAAGTGGAATGGCTTCAGGATAACGAGTAGCCATATCAATCAGGGTCAACACATAAGAAAATCCTGAAGAAGTGTTAGGAAGAGGGCCCACAATAATAACCAACACACAGGTGAAATGCGCCTCAAAAGGAGGAATGGGAACTAGAGGTGCAACCTTTTCGGTCTGATTACACTTCCCCACAACTTAACAGGAGTGACAAGACTTACAATACCAGGAAACATCTCTGAAGATACCTGGCCAGTAGAAGTGTTTCAAAATGCGTGCCACAGTCTTCCTCACTCCAAGGTGTCCTGCCAAACTGGAATCATGAGCCTCTCTAATGACATCCTGCTTACATACACGAGGGATGACAACTTGATGTACAACCTCCCATTCACAGTCGGCTGATGCTGTTGGGGGTCTCCACTTTCTCATAAGTACTCCTAACTTTATATAATAACAAGTAGAAGCACCAGCTGACTCTTCCTCACTGCAAGCAGAGTTAGCTAGACCTTTCAACTCAGGGTCAGCAACCTGCAACTCAACCAACTCTTGACGAGACAAATTATCAACACTACGGGGTACCGCCTCATCTGGTGAGTGGTCCAACTTAGCAAGAAAAATGTCAGCTAGGATAACATCATCATCATCATTATCCTCTAAGTCACCAGTAACTTTAGACTTAGCCCTAGTGACAGCACATGCAGAGAACACATCAGGGACATCACAATCCTGGGTCGCAGTCACTGGTTCACTAGACAACTGAGGAGCTGGACACACTTGACTTCCACCAATATCATTTCCAAGTAAGAAAGTTACACCTGACATTGGGAGTGTCTCAACCAACCCAACCATAACGGAACCATTAACAAAACCAGACTCTAAATTCACTCTGCACAGAGGGACAGAGAAGCAATTATTCCCTACACCTTGTAAGATTACAGTTTCATCAGAGGAATTAACATTAGAGCCTAGAACACTGGTCAGCATAAGGGATTGGCAAGCACCTGTATCACGATATATTTTAACTGATTTCCTGTCATTACTGTCCAGAGGACTGACAAAACCATCAGACAGGAATTTAGCACATGAACTCTTGAGAGTGTCACCCACGTTACTGCTCAAAAGAGGAGCTTCATCATGAGAATTTATTTTATCCCCTCAAAGCACGTTCAGTTAACTCGGTTAAAGAATTCTGGGAACTCTCAAGGGTGGACACTAGACCAATTGACTGAATATTTAAAGACTCCTTTTTGTTCACATCACGCTGTCTCCTGAAACATTTCTCCGTAGTATGACCAAGCTTACTACAATAAGTACATTTACTTTTCTGAAATCTAGAGGTGGAGCTGGTATTTACTTCCTGAGAAACATCATCTTTATTCTCTTTCCTGTTACCTGTACTCTGAGTAGAGGCAACGTACTTACTCTCAGCTTTCCCTTTTTCTTTAGAATATCTCTTGTGAGTGAGAACATATTCATCAGCTAAAACTGCAGCATCAGACAAATTATATATTCTTTTCTCATCAAGATATAGGCTGACATCTTTATTAATACACCTTTTGAAGTCCTCCAGCAAAATCATCTACTTAAATTTATCAAAATCAGAATTTACATTCTTGGAATTTAACCACTGCTCTAACAGATCTTCTTTGATTTTTGCATACTCAACAAGTGAATGCTTATCTTGCTTATAAGTTGTCCTAAATTTTACTCCATAGCAGTGGTTCCCAACCTTTTTGGTCCTGTGGCCCTCCGAGAAAATAATGAGAAGCTCCATGGCCCCTATATAACTCAGATCGTATATTTATATATTTTTAATATTTGATATTGTGCAGAAAACGGTAATTACCCCAATATACTTAAGGCTAACCTAGCACAGTAAGGTATATTTCATACTTGATTTCTGTCAGGTTTTACCTAGACCAAATACCTTATAATATCTTATATTACCAATAAGGCCCATGGCCCCCCAGTCAATGTCCCATGGCCCCCTTGGGGGCCATGGCTCCCAGGTTGGGAACCGCTGCTCTGTAGGCTTCAGGAACAAGCTCATAGGCCTTAAGAATCAAGCTCTTAACTACATCATAATTATCAGGTTGATCCTGAGGCAAAGATGCATAAGTTACTTCAGCTTTACCGGTGAGAACAGTTTGAAGGAGTACTGGCCAATACTTTTTGGGCTAATTAAAACCTGTAGCTACCCTCTCAAACAACTGAAAATACTTTGTTAAATCAGATTCATTAAAAGGAGGGACAAGTTTAACATTTTTAGCCACATCAAAATCATCAGAGCTAGATGATCCAGTTCCACCTTGTTTCATGCGATAATCATGGTCTGCCTGAATCCTAGCAAGTTCAACTTGTGCGTGAAACTCAGCCTCCTTAGCATCAGCCTCCTTAGCACGTGCTTGAAATTCAGCTTCCTTCACACGAGCCTCCTGCAGGGCTAGCTGTAACTTAGCTAATTCAATCTGCGTTTGCTCATTTGGAGGAGTTACATTAAACAAGCTTTCATTAATCATGTCAACAATTTGATCTTTAGAATGATGAGAGCGAACAGCAATTCCCAATTGTTGAGCAACAAGCTTAAGTTCATTCTTTGTTCTGTTTTCTACATCACACACTGTTTGCACATTTGACAAAAAATCTTTGGCTTCATCAAGTGTAGTAATAGTAGACATCATGAATAAGTAACAGTCACAAAATATCAAGCAATATCCTAATGATAATATCCTGAATATCCTGATATGAGGTCGCCAAATTTATGTTACGGAACAGAGAAAGATAATGTACACTTTAAGTGAGAATACTAAAAATCACTACTGTCCCGTAAAGTTTCAGGTTCAAAACAAAAGTGTTAGGTAAAATTACAAGTTAAAGTTTAATGCTCAAACTAACAACAAAACATTCAGGACTCATAAGGATAATGTAATGGCAAAAAACAGGTTAAATATATGGTTAACTGCAATAGCCTCTATTAACACGAAATTAGCAAGAGTAAATTTATCTAAGTCAGCCCTGATAAAATGAAAACACTGGGTAATGCTCAGTTAATGCAAGATAAATTATTACAGATACAAAATATTATTAAAAATGATGGACATAAAGATCCCTACATGAATTACAAAAACTTCACTAGACCTACAAATTAAACTTATGCTATACAGTACAAGAACAAAATGCAATAACACTTATACTCAAATTACACAGCTGCTAGATGGTTGGAGACTTCCTGAGAAACTCACCATAATAATAACTGTACAGGGGAGGACAGAGATGTGAACAAAATGAGGAGCAGATCTAAGTGGCAATGATGCAGAGACTGAGCTCATTATATAGGTGCCGACAGAGCTTGATACAACTTGTAAGAAGGACGCGCAAATGAAGCCATGGGGACAAAGAGTTGACAATCCCGCTCTAAACAACAGAAAGGACGACTTACTCTACTATAACGGTAGAAGGGGGGGACTGAGGCAGAACACGCTCGTGATCAAACATGCAGCATACTGTGCGTTAAAATTACACAAAGGATGATGAAATCATAGGCTATGTAACAATATATATATATATATATATATATATATATATATATATATATATATATATATATATATATATATATATATATATATATATATATATATATATATATATATATATATATATATATATATATATATATATATATATATATATATATATATATATATATATATATATATATATATATATATATATATATATATATATATATATATATATATATATATATATATATATATATATATATATATATATATATATATATATATATATATATATATATATATATATATATATATATATATATATATATATATATATATATATATATATATATATATATATATATATATATATATATATATATATATATATATATATATATATATATATATATATATATATATATATATATATATATATATATATATATATATATATATATATATATATATATATATATAAATATAAATAATAGAATGAGCTTGCCAAGTCATGCGTCCACCATGTCAGTATCTTTTCAGCACAAATACAGTCTCCGAGGAAATGAAAAACATTTAAAACCACTCTCGGCTTCAGCACCGGAGCTCTTTCACGTCCTAAAGGTTCTTGCGACATTGTCTAGTACAACAGCCTACAATGATTGTGTGTGACGAGGAAGTGACAAAGTTGCACTGGGTAAGCAGCATGATCGCTGGTTGTTTGCTTGATTTCTCGTTGGCGGAGAGTCAAGAGGTGCCAAATAGTGATCATTTTATTCTGACCAGTATTACATAGAATCATAAAGCTTCACACCAGACTCATAAAGCTTCACACAATGTTCATTCGCAACCGTTATTTCTGATACATTAATAGGGAATGACTGTCAGATGATTACAAAGCATGTTGTTCCAAACATAGTATAGGGTATCGGTGAGAAAAGATTATCGTCCATGCTTGGGATACAAACCAGTACGTGGGCAATGAGAAGGAGGCAGTCGTGGGATGGCAAGGAGGGAAATCCATTTTAAGGCAAGTATGGAGAGTATCGAGATGGATGAATGGCCAGGTATGATATGAAATCCAGCAAACTGTTAAAAAACATGTGCCCTTACAAAAGCACCCAAACATCATACTCACATTCTTGCTACATGGTACCATGCTAGGGTCCTAAATGCAAAGTCTCGTATTATTCTTGCCATATACGGTAGACCTTTTATTATGCAATGATCTCAGGTATTAAAACTTACTCCGTTAGCATATAAAGGATTAACTTACAAGTTTTCTTGTGGCTTTTCCCTACATACCAGCTACTTAATCACCTTTCTACCTACCTCCCTAGGTATCTCTCGACCTGCAGACATTCAAAACTACCTGCCTACATACCTGCCATCATGGTTACTTCCTTACGAATTTCTCTACGTTTCTCTTTCTGCCTACCTTCTTTCCTTCCTACCTACCAACCTACCTATACACCTTACCTACGCACTTACCTGCACATACGATACAGCGTGCTAGGGGTGTCAACATCATGTTTGAAAATTTGTTTTCTTAATCGAGCAGGGGAAGTTAACACTCAGAAATGGAAAATAAATCAAGGACGTACATTAAAGGTCGGCCTCATCAAATTCCTTTGTGAGATAAGTTCTTTTTTTTTTTTCTCTCGTTCCTCTCCATCCTTCATTTCTGTCCATGTTCATTTATATGCATAACAGGGAGACTGTCTGAGGTGCCAGAGGAAAAGAAAATCACATACCATACCAAAAGCTTACATTATAAACTAAGTGGAATAATCATTAATTTTGTTACTGAATGCGATAAACTTACCCAGTTTGCTTGATTCACGTTAGAAAATGTATTCTACGATTTAGGCATAGAAAATACTGTCTATCTATCTATCTATAGCCAAACGACATAATCCCGTAAAGAGGGTATCACACGGTACCTGAAATCATGGTTTGCCAAAGAAATCGTGGTAACTGCCCACGAAACCGTGGTAGCCGGCGAGGATTTCGTGGGCAAAACTGGATTCGGTTCAAATCCATTCCTGTCGACGATTTCTGGTAAGAAAAGTTTTCTCTGATACCAGAGCGAGCTGAATGGAGAACTTCAAGGCTACACTGCAGTATTTTGTTTATTTTCTAAAAGTTATAATTCCCTTCTAGAGTGCCCCTTACTTTCTATTATATATATTATTAATTATGAAAGCTTTAAAAACCTTTTATATCATGCACGGATCAAATAACGTGTCGATAATTGTTGTTTAAATTGGGGAGTGGATACAACACACCACGCTGGGTGAAGGAGTATTGTATGTATCTCGCCGTTCATTCAACACTGCAGATATAATGGCATCTGGGCAGGTAGTATGGAAAAGGGCTGCTGAAATTGCCCTCATTGAAAAAATAAGGCCATTCCCTTGTCACGAGAAGGCAGCTCCACAGCTGCCTTCTCGTGGTTTTGGCCGCCGCCGCTTATTTCTTTTAAAGTGTCACCACCGCAAGAACCAATGCAGCAATCACTCTTTCCTCAGCAAATTCAAGAAAAGCCATGTTGCATCTGATACGTGACTCATGTGAGATGGTGGGACAAACTCTGGTATGCTTTGTTTACATTTTTGCCGATCGCCAGCGGCGTTCAAGGAACGTGTGTGATTGCATTTGTGCCTGGTTTCAGCAAACCAGGAATGCATTCCATCGGAAAACCATGATTTCAGGTACCTTGTAATACCCCCTTAAGGGGTGACTGTTGGTCTTGGAGATAGTTTTTTGGGGGGCATTAACCCTCCGCCAGCCCACTTGTCGGAGCATAGGGAACATGTGTGGGATGGTTATATGGTTATCACCCACAGCTGTAAATGGTTTCCTGGCTTATGGGAATATATTATGCTTGTCCCTCAATGTAAAGCCACTTGAAAATGAAAGAAACACACACACACACACACACACACACACACACACACACACACACACTGTAAACTGTGAGCAAAACTGTAAAATCTTTCTCTTAGTACCACAAGATTACCACCATCTTTAGCAAAGCAATTATGGAGGGTGTTAAGAAGAGGGATAAAGGTAGAAAGCAGGATGATGATTTTTTCCAGGATCTGGTGGAAATGGAATGCACAATAAGCTGGTAGAACGAGTGTACATATTAGAGAAGGCATTTCCAAGTGAAATAGATGAAATTAACCTGAGGCATCCCATCGACGTATGGGTACGTTGCAACATTTTGCATTTGCCAGTCCCAAATACATACTGGTACGTTGCGCATTTGCAAGGTTCATAGTTTGCACAATTTTCAATTTTCGTGCATCATTTTTCGTACGTATACACGGGACACCTTCCTCTATTCCCCTACAAATTGCCAAGCAGGAACGATGCCTTTCACTGCATAACCTTCCCCCCCCACACGCCATTGTCTCGGCAATTCACCTGTTACCAGTGACCTGGCCAATAAAGACATTCAGGGCCAGAGTGATTCCCCAGTCGATGACAATGTGGAGGACAAAGTTTACATAGCATTAGAGGAAGAAAGTCAGAAATGATGATCAGGTAATGTGACAAAATTAGGTCAGGTATGGTGATGAGTTAGTGAGTGAAACTGTGTATCTATCTATCTATTGCCAGATGCCTGAATCCCGTTTGGGGAGGCCACAAACAAATCGCCTCCACGTCGCCCTGTCCCCCGCCATTTCACTGCCCTGCTCCCAACTCACACCCCTCTCTCTCATATACCTCTCCACCCCATCCCTCCATCTCATCCTCGGCCTCCTGCTCCCTCTTCCCCCCTCCACCTCTTTCACATACACTCTCTTTGTCAGTCTCTCACCCTCCATCCTCTCCACATGGCCAAACCACCCCAGTGTGTTCCTCATAATGCTTCCTATCACATCCACATCCACACCACAACTGTCCTTTATATCTTCATTCATCAGCCTGTCTCTCCATGTGACTCCACAGGCTCCTCTTAAATAACTCATTTCCACTGCTCTCACTCTTGACTTGTGTCCTTCCAACAACGTCCAAGCTTCACTTCCATACATTAGAGTTGGTATCACAATACTGTCATGTAGTAACTTTTTCACTTCCATGCTCACTTCCATGTTTCTTATCACTGCTTTCAAAGAACCAGCAACCTTTCTTCCCTGCTGTACCCTTTCAAGCACTTGACCCTCCAAACCTCCCTCATTACTCAGCACACTACCCAAGTACTTAACCCCTACGCCGCGGGCATGTTTCCCAATGTTTTGCGTCTCTAGTGGGGTTATTTGGGCTCCGACAGACTCTAAGAAAATATTTGCCAAAAATCAGTAATTAGTCCTAGAATATTAAAATTACATTTGCTTATGGCACATACCTTCAGCTTTCTCCTGGGATGTTTGTTGAGCCTTCGTCAATTACCGTAGGACTTGTGGAGACCTCTGAATTTGGGTAACGAAGTCTCCACTTTACACATCCCGACAACCCGCAATATGATTACCACAGCCAGATATTAACACTATAAACACTACCCTATGATTATCAAGTTGTTTGGGGTCCATACTGCAAATAAAAACCACTGTGAAAGCAATGAAAATTACGAGCGCGTATGACCTTCCCACTTGTGCTAGTTTGCTGTTGGTATTCTGTCATTTATTATTAATAAAACCCCTCACACTTTATATTTCTATTACTATATAACACTTATATATATCTACAGTCTTTATCCATAAGTTTCCTTCAGTAGTATTAATTTATTGTCTCTGTAGGGATTCAATTTCTTTCAGTAAAATACGTAGCATTCACTTTCTCGTCCTGTATACTAGCATTGAGAGTGAATGTCACTTTCACCTTCACTCTCATAACTCATAGTATTCAGACATGCTAGAGTGAAATTTTCACTTTCATTACTCCTAGGGTATATACTCGTGTTCTTATGATACTACTCATTTACATTTCTATTTATGTTCTCTATTTTATTTACGTATTTACATTTCTATTTTATTTACACTGTGTTATGCACTGTCACTTGAAGTAACTTATAAAACTATTTTTCCACTGTTCACGTATATTTACATTCATTACTTTCCCTTGCTGTTTACACATTATTTACACATTATTTACAATTCCACTTGCACTGTTTTACTCAATAGAAAGATCATAGTCACTCTTTTATCAATTGTCAGCCCTTTACCTCTTTCCACACGAGGTTTAATAAGGGGTAAAGGTCACAGGGCCCTTTGCATGGGGGTGAAAAGGCCCTGAAGTTAGCAAGAGCAAACAGACGTACCTCCACATTGGAAGATGAGAGCGAACTGATAAGGGTGGGCCAAGGTGGTGGCCTACCTAGGGAAATGCATTACTGCCAACGTTAGCCTCTTGACAGCAGCTAATATACAGCAGTGAAATGATTGGCAGAAAATCTAGACAACACGTTATAAATTAGGTAGTTCCAAGTGAATGTAAATATCACTTAGGCTTCTCTCTTCCCTCCTTATATGTTTATTTATTACAAAAACAGATTATACGGCATATTTCAAGGGGAAATAAACAGCGAAAATTAGCGAACGAGTGCACGTGAGGTGTTGTCAGGTGATAATTAGCCAATTCCAGGTGTTACCTTATTTCTTTCTTGTATATATTATTTGAATGAAATCAGTGAAAAATTCCAGGGAAGATTTACTTAGAGTAGCACGGCCGGGCAGGCGAGAAGATAGGGTAATGGAGGGCGGGTAGGGAGGGGAGTCAAGAACGGGGAGAAATGGATAAATTGTCAACAATGGATGGGAGTACAGATAAGATTAGGAATGCTGACTAGTGTTGGACATTGGCAGTACTGATAGATGATACAAGCCAACACTTGAAAGCCCGGGTGAATTCAAAATAACACAGAATCACAAAAGTGATGCCCCACGGTTAAGGGGTTAAACGTACTCACATTTTCCAATTCCTCACAATCCAACCTCGCTGTACATTCACTGACTTCACCTCTCTCAAAGACCATCACTTTACTCTTCCCTACATTCACCTTTAGATTCCGTTTCTTACACACTCTCCCAAACTCATCCACCAAGCCTTGCAGCTCCCCTTCGTCTTCACTCAACAACACAGTATCATCTGCAAACAACAGTACAGGGAGTTTCCAAACGACTATCCTCTCTCACCAGGGCCACTCCAACATCCACTACCCTACCTTGTACCTTTTTTATTATCCCATCAATGTACAGATTGAACAACCATGGAGACATGACACATCCCTGTTTCAACCCAACCTTCAAAGAGAAAAATTCACTTAGTTCACCATCCACACGCACTGCAGCCTTAGCACCATCATACATACTCTTCACAGCATTCAACAACTTCCCATCTACTCCATATATTCTTAATACTTTCCACAATCCTTGTCTATCCACCCTGTCATATGCTTTCTCCAAATCCATGAAAGCCGCATACAACTTCTTTCCCTTCTCTAGAAACTTTTCCACTAAAGATCTAAGAATGAATATCTGATCTACGCAACCTCTTCCCTTCCTAAAGCCTCCCTGTTCTTCTCCAACTAATTCCTCTGTTCTTTCTCTAACTCTGTCAATAAGTATCCTACCATACACTTTTCCTATTATACTAAGAAGACAAATGCCCCTATGATTACCACACACTTCTTTTTCCCCTTTTCCTTTGTACAAGGGAATAATAATAACTGACTTCCAATTCTCCGGGACTCTACCTTCCTCGCAGGCCAATCTGCACATCTTCCACATCCATTCTACTACTATCTCTCCCCCATGCTTCAGCATTTCACCACACACTGCATCAATTCCTGGGGCTTTCCACAATTTAACTTTCTTCATTGCTTCCACAACTTCTATCCTACTGATTTCTTCCTGTCTTCTCACCTCCCACCTCTTTCCAGCCATTCCCCAGCCACTTATACTTGTATTACTTCCATCCTGTATGTTTAACAATTCCTTAAAGTGTTCTCTCCATCTGCTCACTTTTTCTCCCTTCTCCATTAGTAATCTACCATTTTTATCTTTCACTCCCCTGCTAACCTCACTTCCACCCTGTCTTACTCTCTTCACCTCTTTCCAGAACATTTTCTTACAGTCCCTCAAATTTATGCTCAAATTCCTTCCAAATTCCTCATCCAATCACTTCTTTCTCTTACTAATCTTTTCACCTCTCTCTTTCTTTCTACATATAACTCTCTCTTCCGCCTCTCAACTTCTTCCACGCCCCTATTACTCATCCATTCATTGTATGCTTTCTTCTTTTGTACCTGTGAGTGAAACAATGCTTATAATACCTATATTACTGTTTGAAAACCAGTATACTCTCATACTACATATAAATTCGTATCAAGTAAATAAATAAATACCGTTTGTGAGTGGTGTGAAATAGTTACCCTCCCATAGAACTCGTTTTCTTTGGTGCCAGCCTGTTAGAAAACCCAGGAAGGTAAGGAGGTACTGCTTCCTGGATCGAGTATTTTAAACCTCAGGTGAGCAATTTCTCTATGAATTTTCGATGTTTCTCAACAAAAGCGGAGGTTTTAGCCCCCCCCCAAAAAAAAAAATCGAAAATACCTCTGGATTGGGGGGTGTCAGAGGTGCGAAATAGCTCGGGACCTGATGGGTTAAGAAGCAGTTGCACATGCAAGAAGAAAATGAAAAATTGTTAAAGAAGGTTAGCAAGAAATACACAATTATGAGCTTCTAAGTTGAGGTGGGTACACTTAGAAGGAAGATTAGTGAAATGGCAAGCACAGTTGTCGACCATGAGAGTATTATGGAAGAGTTCAGTAATGATAAAGGTACAGTAAGACATGCAAGCACTCTGATAGATCATAGGAATGATACCGAGGACAAGATAACCCAGGTGAATGAAGCGATGTAAAGCTACAAAAATGATGTGGAAACCACATATGCTGAAATGATGAAAGTAAAGAAAGACTTGGAAACAAGAGTCGAAGAGCATTAAAAAGGATGTGAAGAAAATAATCCAAAACAATCCAAAATTTGTCAAAGATTCAGTAGAATCAACAAATCTATAGTAATCACTGGTACAGGGGAGGAAGAAATAAAAAACAAGATTTCGAAAGACAAAAGAGATGGCAAAGGTAATGACCATATTGAAGGAAGTAGCAGATGAAATCTGTTGTAAAGACATAGAGGAACACAAAAGGCTAGGGAAATATGAGAGAAATAAATCAAGGCCCCTGAAAGTTACCTTCCAGAGTGTAAACACTGTGGAGGAAATATTGAAAAATGCATAAACTTATGGAAAAAGAGGATTTATAAAATGCATGGATAAAAAGATGCATAACTAAAGGGGAACTGGTATTACTAAAAGAGAAGAGGGAGGAGGCAAAAACAAAGAACGAGGGAAGTTCAGAGGAAGAGAAGAACACATTTTTATTCAAAGTAATTGGATCGCAGGTACGAAAGTGGTACATAAACGGGAGGGAATTAAAAGGAGGAAGGTAGTAGACCCAAGTCTTGACAAGTATGTAAACAAGATTATTAAGTTGATGTACTCTAATGTTGATGGAATGGTATCTAAATTACTAGAAATGAATGATTATAGTAAAGAAAAGGAACCACATATTGTTTGCCTAAATTAAACAAATTTAACATCAAGGATATCAAACAATACCATAAACCTAGAGGAATACAATATATGGAGAAGAGATAGGAGCTTAAAAAAAGGAGGGGGGAATTACAATATTAACAAAGAAAGATCTGCAAGTCAAAGAAATAGAACTAGATGTACCCTCACAGATAGAAATGATCGCAGTACAGATTAGTGCATCTGAATGGAAAGTAATTTTGGGAAATTTACCCATGCCACCTAGATGAAACATTTGGGAAAAAGGCGAATATGAGGACCTGGCAGAGAGTACAATTCAAAGTTTAAGAGCATTACTAAATAGGAGGAATAGACTGTAGCACCAGTCGAACAGGGCAGTACTCCTGAGGTGGATGGGAAGCTGGTGACAGGGAAAGCTGGAGCTCCCGTTTCACCAGCCCTCAGGACCTGATCCTGACCATCCCCCTTTGCTGAACATTTTCAGTGCATTCACTTACACAGATGGTAGGCCAGCATGCTCTCTTAATACTTCTACTCGTGCCTTCAACTGTCTACACCACAATATATGCGAATATCACACCTTCTATTCACTCTCTTTAGTAATGGCCGCTGCAGTGTTACTACCAAATGAGGAGGTACCTCCAATTACCACCACTGGCAAGGTAGGGCTGGCAGTACAGGGTCCTCCCAGTCGCCATCAAATGACTGTGCTGGCAGCGACTGCTGCTATTTCCAGTAATGCTCATCAGCGAAGAAGTGAAAGTGCGGCCTTATTCTTCACCAACATCTGCGGCCTTACCACAAATTTAAACTCAGTTCATTTTTTCCTTCAGTCCATATCCCCTTTGGCCCTTTTCCTCACAGAACCACAAATCTCACCCTCTACTGATGTATCCCCATTTTATTATCCCAGTTACCATCTCCTTTCAAACTTCCATAGCAAGGGCGGCACCTGTTGTTATATCAAATCCTAATACGCAGTTGACATCCAGTTCTGATTACTCATTGTATAAACTAAATTGACAAAATATTACCAAATATATTTGTATAGTTTATCGCTCCCCAATGCTTCATCGGAATCCAGTGTTTTTGAATCCATATCCACACAGGTGAGTAACCTTAACCTTGGGTGATTTTAACATACATAATGTTGATTTTTTTTTATGCGAGGAAGAAGAAACAAAAGGCTGCGAGCCGGCAATTATTGTTCCCTCTAAGAGAAAAACAAAAGAGAGAATCAAATTCAAGATCCAATCATATCGAGATGCCTGGACACACTGCATTTGAAAGACTGGAGATTATAGGATGCAGGAAATACAGACAGAGGGAGACAGTTCCAGAGTTGACCTGTTGCATAAATGAAGGACTGGGAGTAACGGTTAACTCTTGTATTAGAGAGTTGGACAGAAAAGGGATGAGGGTTTGCTGCTAGACGGGTGCTATGCACCTGTCGAAGAGGTGGAGGAATGCGTGCAGACAGTTCAGAGGAGCAGTGACCATTGAAGTAGTGATAGAAAAGGCATAAAGATGCAACAGTGCAGCAAAGAGACAGAGGTTGAAGGGAGTCAGTAACAGGAGGAGAGTTAATGAGACAAAAAGCCTTTGACTCCACCCTATTGAGAAGAGCTGTATGTGGGAAGCCTCCCCACACATAAGAGTTGTACTTCACACAGGGTCGGATAAAACCCCTGTATGGAGTCAACAATTGTGCAGAGGTAAAGAAGGAACGGAGTTGGCTTAGCACACCTAATCTCCAAGCATGTTCAAGAACGATGCAGGATTAAGCTGAATATTATTAAACATTAGTGGGTATACTTGTGGAAGATTTTGTCAGGTTGATAGGTGTAGAAACTTAATCTTTGAAGCATTAAAAACAACTAGATTATTTTTACCCCAGTCAGAGATACAAGCCAAGTCAGACATTAGGTGTGCCATAGACTCATCCCTTGTTTGTTGAAGTAACTGCTGAGAGGGACATTGCGGGAACCAAATGGAAAGGCGAAGGGTGGAGTCATCAGCATAAAAGTGGATAGGGTTAGATGTTCAGCTTAGAAGGGCATTGATGAATAAAAGGAAGATAGCTGGCGATAGAACAGATCCCTGAGGAACACCACTGTTGAAAGATCTAGGAGAAGAACAATGACAGTCTACAATAATGGCTATAGAATGACTTGAAAGGAAGCTAGAGATGAAGGCACAGATAGAAGGATAGAAACCATAAGAGGGCAGTTTGGAAATTAAAGATTTATGCCAGACTCGATTGAAAGCCTTTAAGATATCAAATGCAATGGCATAGCTTTCCCCAAAGTCCCGAAAGGAGGATGACCAGGAGTCTGAAAGGTAGGTGAGAAGATCGCCTGTGGAGCGTCCCTGACGGAACCCATACTGATGATCAGAAAGAAGATTGTGATAGGAAAGATGGTTTAAAATTTTCCTATTAACCCCTAGACGTCCCGTCGATGTATGGGTACGTTGCAACATTTTGCATTTGCCAGTCCCAACGACGTACTGGTACGTTGTGAAATTGCAAGGTCCCTAATTTCCACAATTTTCAATTTCCACGCAAAATTTTCGTATGTATACACGGGACACCTTCCTCTATTCCTCTACAAGATGCCAAGCAGGGACAATGCCATACACCGCATAACCTCCTCCCCCACAACCTCCCCCCCCCACACGCCATTGTCTCGGCAATTCACCTGTTACCAGTGACCTGGCCAATAAAGACATTCAGGGCCAGAGGGATTCCCCAATCGATGACAATGTGGAGGACAAAGTTTACATAGCATTAGAGGAAGAAACAGTCACAAATGATGATCAGGTAATGTTGCAAAAAAAGGTCAGGAATAGTGATGAGTTAGTGAGTGAAACAATGCTTATGATGCCTATATTACTGTTTGAAAACCAATATATGCTCATAGTACATATAAATTCGTACCAAGTAAATAAATAAATAACGTTAATGAGTGGTGTGAAATAGTTACCCTCCCATAGAACTCGTTTTCTTTGGTGCCAGCCTGTTAGAAAACCCAGTCAGGTAAGGAGGTACTGCTACCTGGATCGAGTATTTTAAACCTCATGTGAGCGATTTCTCCATGAAATTTCGATGTTTCTCACCAAAAGCCGAGGTTTTAGCCAAAAAAAAAAAAAAAATCAAAAATACCTCGGGAGTGGGGGGTGTCGGAGGTGCGAAATAGCTCAGGATGTGTTGGGTTAAGAATGAGTAGAAAACTTTTGAGATACAGGATGTTAAAGCAATTGGACGATAGTTAGAGGGTTGGGAATGGTCACCCTTCTTTGGAACTGGCTGAATGAGAGCAAACTTCGAGCAAGAAGGAAATGTACACTCTACCAAAGTTCCGCCTGGACCACCCTCTCGCCCGGCATGGTGAATGTGGCAACAGAGCAGTGTGTAGAAGGGAGGAGGGGAGAAGAGAGGGAGGGGGGGTAGAACTTGGAACGAGGAATGGCAGCGCTGAGAAGGAGAGTCACTTGTTATAATGCAATTGTAACAGGGAATTCAGTATGTTTTCCCCAAATAATTACAACTCCTGTTTTTTTCATTCATTTTTGTAGGCACACGACGCCTGGACAGTAACCACTGCGTATTTCATTACTCATTACTGACCACAAGCAGCTCTGCTTGCGCACCTCATCTCTCTCTCCTCTCTCTCTGTTTTGTGTCTGTTGTATAAATGTGTGTATGTAAAATTGCATACCTTGTCAAGATAAAGTCAGATCATTTCACATAACGGATATCGTTTGCTATTAAAAGAATATTTATTGCACTGTAGGTAATAGTTTTACGGTAGGCATACAAAGTTATCTCTCTATGCTGATAGGTAATCATGTGTTCAGTGGTAGACCAGTAGCGGGAGGTGCCCTGTCACACTCCCAGAAATACACATTTGTGATTAATGATACAGTGTTCTGATTTCCCATTTGTCATTAAATAAACCTGACATGAAGAAGAGCAATCTCTCACACAAAATGTTTACTAAATGTTTGAAACTTATGATAATTTATACAGTATGGCAGAGCCATTGAATCTGAGTCGTTAAATTCTCGGTAATAATATATCACTAATAATATCCCCAAGTAACAGTTAATGAATTAAAATTTATTAGTATTAATGCAGGATGAGGTGGAAGAGTGGAAATCATGATTCTTCTGAGACACTAATCGAAGTCGGGTTCGAGAAACAGTTTTTCTGACTAGCAATCCCAGTACTTAATGACTGGTTACACCGAGGTCCGAGGTGTTCTCTACATTTCTGCTGTGTAGGTCTGTCAGTTCCCTCAGCATTTCATCATGAATAGACGAGAAACTGAGCTAACCAAGAGAGCAGAGATTGTTGCCCTTCATGACCTCGGATTTTCATCCCGTGTGATTGCAAGGCGGTTGGCAGTCTCCCGAACAACAGTTTTGAAGTGGATAAGGAGACACGAGGAAACTGGGAATCTGACTGATCTTGGTAAGTAGAAAACCGGTTTGTTTTGTGTTAAATATGTCTAACACAGTTTTCAGCATTTGTCACCTATGGGTCTTAATCCTGTTGTTCATAAGTCTGTTCATTATTAACCCGCCCCGTCCCGACGACGTATGGGTACGTCACCACGATTTGCATTTGCCAGTCCCGGCGACGCACCAGTACGTCGTGCAATTGCAAGGTACCTAATTTGCACAATTTTCAATTTTTGCACGTGATTTTTCGTATGTATACACGGGACACCTTCCTCTATTCCTGTACAAGATACCAAGCAGGGACAATGCCTTACACTGCATAACCTCCCCCCTCCCCCCCTCATGCCATTGTCTTGGCAAAGGACCTGTTACCAGTGACCTGGCTAGTAAAGTTATTCAGGGCCAGAGTGATTCCCCAATCGATGACAATGTGGAGGACAATGTTTACATAGCATTAGAAGAAGAAACAGCCAGAAATAATGATCAGGTAGTGTGGCAAAAATAGGCCAGGTATGGTGATTAGTTAGTGAGTGAAACAATGCTTATAATCCCTTTATTACTGCTTGAAAACCAATATACTGTCATACTACATATACATTCGTACCAAGTAAATAAATAAATACCGTTTATGAGTGGATAAAATAGTTACCCTCCCATAGAACTCGTTTTCTTTGATGCCAGCATGTTAGAAAACCCACTCAGGTAAGGAGGAACTCCTACCTGGATTGGGCACTTTAAACCTCAGGTGAGCGATTTCTCTATGAATTTTCGATGTTTCTCACCAAAAGCGAAGGTTTTAGCCAAAAAAAAAAAATCGAAAATACCTCGGGACTGGGGGATGTCGGAGGTGCGGAAAACCTCGGGACGTGACGGGTTAAGGATAACTAACGGTAACTTCGAAAGTGTAACAGTTCACTCAAACCTCCCCACTGGTAGTAAATTAAGAATGCCAAGCGGTTTAGAGTGATATCTCGATATAAGCAAAATGTTGGGAGAGTGGCCTCGCGATTAGTGATACGAGGTTCAATCATCGTTATCTTTCTTCAGATAGGAGGCCCCGACCCAGGTTAACAACACCCCAGGACGACGAGAACATTCGACGAGCTGTTCAGGTCGCCCCTTTCACAAACGCGGTTGCCATTCGAGAAGCCCTCCACCTAAATGTGACCTCGCAGATCGTACGCAACCGTTTGCACGAAGCAGGGATTCACCATAGGTAAGGTCACGAAAGTTATGTATTTGCAAATAAACGTAATTGTCCACAGCGTTAAAAGCAAACGTATATATATATTATTTTTTTGGATTTTTTCCTTAATTTTTCTCAGTGTTCTGTTGCAAAAGTAGGTAATACTCCTAAAAACCTGTCATATCTGACATCCAGTTTAGGGGAAATGAGAAAAACTGATACTTGCCAAATAAAAATAATTTTATGGAGCTTCACTGAATGTGTTTCTTCTTCGCACATATCAAGGATTCCTGCCAAGAGAGAGCTGCTGACAGACCAACACCGGGGTGGCAGACTAGCCTTCGCTCGCCAGAATGTGGACAAAGATCTAGATTTTTGGTCCAGGGTAGTGTTCACAGATGAAAAAACATTTACCAGCACTAATCACGGCAGAATACATAACTGGAGGCCGAATATCACCAGGTAACATCTGTTCTTATCAGATATAAATAGATTTATGTAACAAATACTATCAACGGTTTTTCATCGCCAAAACATATAAGGCCCTTGTTTGTATAAGCATGGTCCATGTTTCTGCTGTAGTGTTCATCGCTGATCTACTTTTATGTATCATTACAATTTGTTTAAGTTATTTCAGTTAAGTACTGATAGCTGTATATATATAATGCTAGGTATATATTCCTATACTTTCCTTCTGTCAGTTGTTCCCAAGCCTGCTTATTATCCGTATTTCCTCCATACCGTCAACTCTCTCTCTCTCTCTCTCTCTCTCTCTCTCTGCCCTGACCATTGCAAGTTTTAGATACGTGGATAACCATAGGGCCATAATATACAGTAGAGGTTGCATCGTAGCATCATTTACGGCAAATCCCACACCCCCAGTGAAATATGAAAGTGTTAATATGTTCATATTTTATTCACTCGCAGATACGACCGAAGGAACATATACGAGGAGCGCAGAAGTGGTCACGTCTCGGTGAACGTGTGGGGATGGATGTGTATCCATGGCTTGGGTGACATCACAAGGATAGAAGGGCGGTTCACTGCTGCAAAGTATATTGAAATTCTACAGGATTTCTTCCTTCCCTCCCTTCGGGAACGGGATTTTCCGTTTCCTCCAGGCCCAGTAATCTTTGTGCAGGACCGTTGCCCCATCCATACGGCAACAGTAGTTACAGAGTGGTTCAGGGCTAGAGGGGACCTGCAGTTACTAGACTGGCCTAGCAAGGGGGCAGACATGAACCCCATCGAAAATTTATGGGGGAATATTGTTAACTCTTGGGAGCCAGAGAATGAGCGAACACCAGCTGAACTTCTGGCCCACACTCAGGCCCAGTGGGAACTGGTAAGGAACCAACCACGCCTTATGCATGACCTTGTAGCTTCCATGCCCAACAGACTGCAAGAGGTGATCGAAAAAGAGGGTGGCTGGACCTACTACTAATAAAAGTAACATGCAAATGGTATATGGAATTTTTAGTACCCTTGTGATTATTATGACTGTTATTCCACTCCCTACAAAAAGCTAAGTAAGAGATGCAAGTTTCATGAAAATTAGTTCATGTAACATATTGTATGAGATTGTTCTTCATGTCAGGTTTAATTAATGACAAATGGGAAATCAGAACACTGTATCATTAATCACAAATGTGTATTTCTGGGAGTGTGACAGGGCACCTCCCGCTACTGGTCTACCACTGAACACATGATTACCTATCAGCATAGAGAGATAACTTTGTATGCCTACCGAAAAACTATTACCTACAGTGCAATAAATATTCTTTTAATGGCAAACGATATCCGTTATGTGAAATGACCTGACTTTATCTTGACAAGGTATGCAATTTTACATATACACATTTATACAACAGACACAAAACAGAGAGAGAGGAGAGAGAGATGAGGTGCGCAAGCAGAGCTGCTTGTGGTCAGTAATGAGTAATGAAATATGCAGTGGTTACTGTCCAGGCGTCGTGTGCCTACAAAAATGAATGAAAAAAATAGTTGTAATTATTTGGGGAAAACATACTGAATTCCCTATTACAATTGCATTATAACAAGTGACTCTCCTTCTCAGCGCTGCCATTCCTCGTTCCAAGTTCTACCCCCCCCTCCCCCTCTTCTCCCCTCCTCCCTTCCACACACTACGCTGTTGCCACATTCACCATGCGGGGCGAGAGGGTGGTCCAGGCAGAACTTTGGTAGAGTGTACAAGCTGAGAAACAAAGGCGAAAGAGTTTGCCTAGGCAGGGTGTAAGCACAGAAGCACAGTTCTTGAGGATAACAGGAGGGACTCCATCAGACCCATATCCCTCATTAGTATTGAGGCCAGCGATGGCAGAAAATACATCAGCTGAAGACATTTTAATGTCAGCCATGAGGAAGTCAGAGGGGAGAAGTGATGGAGGAACAGCACCGGAATCGTCTAAGGCGAAATTGGAGGAGAAAGTCTGAGCGAAGAGATCTGCTTTATCAGTGGAAGAAATAGCTACAGAGCCATCAGAGTAGAAAAGATGAGGGAAGGATGATGAGGTAAATTTGTTAGAAAGGTTTTTGGCAAGGTGCCAGAAGGAGCGGGAAGAATTCGAGTTAGAGAGTTGAAAGCATTTAGTATGGATGAAATTATTTTTAGCAGAGCCAAGAACAGACTTAACATGATTCCGGCCAGAAACGTATAAGAGATGTGATTCAGGAGTGGGTTGGCTCCAGTACCTTTGATAGGCCCTCTCCTTGTTGCAGACAGCATTAGAACAAGTGTGATTAAACCAAGGCTTTCTTGCATTAGTCAGAGGATATAAGAATGGAATGTATGCTTCCATGCCCGAGAGAATAACTTGCATAATGCCCAAGGCACACTCAGATGGCTTCTGGCCATGGAAGCAAGAATCATCCCAGGGAAAATCAGAGAATGGTTATTGCATTTTTCCGGGACTGACGACGCTTGTCTAGAGTGCGAGCTGTTTGCAGAACCGTTTAACCTCACCCTGCTGGTAAAGCAACCAACCACCATACTTGATATTCCTGACTATAATGCCCATCTCTTGGATTTATTCTTGACAAATAATCCAGATTAATACAGGATACAGGTACTTTCACCACTTGGATCCTCTGACCACAAACTCATCAAAGCCTCATTAGTTAACCCCCCCCTACACCTCCCCGTTCTGAACCTGTCAGGGTGACCCAATGGCACTTTCATAGGGCAAATTGGGATATATTTAGAAATTATCTTTCTGACATTCCATGGCAGTCTTTCTTCTCTAGTGATCCCAATATATATATATATATATATATATATATATATATATATATATATATATATATATATATATATATATATATATATATAATGTTACAAACATGTATGAAAAAATATAACTATCGTGATACTTGAAATTTTTTTTTACAGAAGACTTACAACTGTACAGTACATAATAAGTCTATGAACCAACAAAACATAGTATTATTTGCCAAATATGCATCTATTACCACCCTAACACAAACAAGTAAAAACTGAAAATTGTACACTTCTGACTCTGAACACAGGCACAAAATGATTGGAAATATTACTAATACACATGGATCCTTTGATTCTAGGGTTTACCAAAGGTTTGGTTCCATCCACTGGTTTGTATGACAGCCACTTGAATGTAGTGTTGTTATTTTCCCGACCGCAAGGGCTGTACACGTAAATCACGGTGTTGACCATGGATGCAAAAGCTAAAACTTCCACTTCTGTGCCCCATCTGCCATGTTTGGCCATCTGACTTGAGGACACATAGTCTTCACAGTTCGAGAGAGCATTGAATTTGTCGCTGTGGTCTTCAATGTAGTCCACAATGGCTTGCTGGACGAAGTGATGGTCAGACTGTGCTCCAGTCAGAAGGTGGCTAAATGATAGGAAAAAACAGTTTCCATCACCACTCATTATTGTTGACTCCAGAGGTCGGTCGGTGACCAAAATTACAGATGGTGGGATCTCTCAGAGTTTGCTACGTACTCGTAGGGAGAAGGCTGCTGCACATTCCCTCTGCCATGCTGCCCCAACTGGAGCAAAGAAAACAGTTTTCTCGGGGTTAATTTCCTTCTCGCCAAACAGACAGTCCTGCTGCTGTAAAATTTCTGGTATTGGGGATGGACTGTGTTGCTGGTGATATGGCTTGATACACGTCATTTTGGTGAGTGCCTTCTTGTCCTTGAGTCTCACACTCCGTTTCGTCGGATCTCCACTATCTCATAAAGACCAGACCAGAGAGGTGCCAACTTGTTTCCTTTGCATTGCTGTTGACGGGGATTGTTCAGGAGAACCATATCCCCAACATTGTATGCAGGGGCTTGGTGCTTCTTGTCAAAGTATGCCTTGTGTCCCTTCTGTGCAGACTGGATATTTTCCTGGGCTGTCTTCTGGTGCATGAATAGGGACAGTGCAGCATCCACATGTCTGTTGAGGGCTGTCTGCTCATCAACCTCTTCCATTTATGGACCTACAGGAAAGTTCTTTTCGATCAGCAAAGTAGGCTGTTTTCCAAATGCCAGGAAGAAAGATGCTTGCTTTGTGGATTGGATGACTGATGTCCAGTCTGTCAACAGACATGGGTCAAGAAATTCATCCCAGTTGTCTTGGTCGCCATCGAAGTATTTCACAAGTGAAGTGCACAGTATGCCATTGAAGCACTCACACTGGCCATTTGACTGTGGGTGGTAACCTGTGCTCTTGCGATGGTCTATGCCCAAGCGACGACATATCTCCCATTGACATCAGTGCAGAACTCACGGCCTTGGTCTATGATGATCACCTTAGCACTGCTGTACCTACAGATGACCTTTGTGATGAACTTAGCTATTACTGAAACATGCTTTGAAGGGATTGCCTCAGCCTTAGGCCATTTGGTGAGGTAGTCTGTCAGAACAATGATGTAATGGTTGCCATTCTTAGTTGGAGTCAGTGGCCTAATGAGGTCCATTCCAAACTGTGTGAAACTTGCATCAAGTGGTTTAATTGGATGGAGAACAACAGGTGTCTTCTTCAGAGGGACTGACCGTTGACACTTGTCACAGTTGGCTATGAAGTCCTCAATGTCCTTGTACTGGGATGGCCAGTAGTAACGAGTAGTAACCTTGGTGGTGGTTTGTGGATACCAAAGTGTCCAGATGTTGACCCAGAGTGACAAGCTGGAAGGATTTGTGGCTTCTTGGTCTCCTTGATAACACAGTGATAACCATTATTCTTGTGAACATAGTGCAGTGTTCCATTAATGAAATGTACCGAGAACATGTACGCCTGAAGTTCCTTTTATCTTTGCCTTCTGGGTAGACCTGTATGAAAGAAAAATACGGTAGTATATATGAGTTCAACATTGTATGAAAACATGAGTTATATTTATATGACCTGGAAAAATGACTTAGGCAATGAGCTGTCAGCAAATAGTTATATATATACGGTATATGTTTTTATACATGGGCAGTAAGTTGTACAAACAAAAATTTAAATTAAATGCAGGTGTCATAATTATATTACATGAAAATGTTACCTAGATCTACAGTTCACAGTACCTTGGTATGAAAGTTAAATTGCCTAGGCATACACTTAACGATACCCAGATATGAAAGTATACTTAATCATTGTTGTGGCAAGGAAAAGTGACAAAAACATGCATATAAAATTAAACATTATACAGTGTGCATGGGTCAAAATTCTATAGCGTGAAAAAGTGACCTATGCCATGTAAAATTGACCTACAGTAGACATACGCTGGACATGTTATAAATACATGGGTCATAATTCTATGCCATGGAAAAGTGACCTACTGTACAGTAGACATACACTGGACATGATATAAATACATGGGTCATAATTCTATGCCATGGAAAAGTGACCTAGACATACAGTGGACAATTCCAAGGTTTGACAGTTAAGTTAATCACTGTTATAAATACATGGGTCATATTTCTATCTCATGGATTAGCGACATACATATACAGTTGACAACATAAAATATACAGTTATGCATAGTGATGGTACATGGTTAAAAATTACATGGGTCAATATTATACAGAATGTAAACCTTTTTTGTACTTATATATGATACAGAAATGTAGGTAGTCCTTACCCTGGCATATTCAGGACTGTTGAGGAAAGCACTGATGTTATCATATTCACTTGAATCCATACTTTTGTTTGATGTTACATGCTCTATTTGCTCATTGACATCTGGTTATATGCTTGATTACTGCACACCTCACAATGTGCTTAAAGGTATGTGTTATAACAGAATGCCTCTGAGCCATGTCACCTCCTGTGAACCTTATAGTGTGTACAAAGGCATTAGCTTTACCAGATTAACTCAGTGTCATGACATCTGCTTCACATCGTCACACCTCTCGGTGCTCACAGAGCCTTGAGTCCTTTGCACATTAGCTCACAAATCAAGTCACCTGCTTCACAACTTCACACCTCGTGGTGTGTATTAACCCCTAAACCGTGGGGTTGTTTTGGCTTTGCCAAAAATCAGTTATTAGTCCTAGAGTATTAAAATTATTTATGCATATGGCACATACCTTGAGCTTTCTTCTGGAATGTTTGTTGAGCCTTCACTGAGTACCGTAGGACTTGTGGAGACCTCTGAATTTGGGTAAAGAAGTCTCCACTTTACACTCAAAAAAAAAAAAAAAAACATTGTGAAAGCAATGAAAATTACGAGCGCGTATGACCTTCCTACTCTCATTCGCCACTAGTGTTCTGTCATTTATTATTCATAAAAACACTCACACTTTATATATCTATTACTATATAACACTTATATGTATCTGCAGTCCTTATCCATACGTTTCCTTCAGTAATAGTAGTTTATTGTCACTGTAGGCATTCAGTTTCTCTTTCAGTAAAATATATAGCATTCACTTTCTCATCCTGTTTACTAGCGTTGAGAGCGAATCTGTCACTTTCACTTTCATAACTCATAGTATTCATACATGCTAGAGTGAAACTTTCATTACTCCTAGTATATATACTCGTATTCTTATATTACTACTCATTTACATTTCAATTTATATTCTCTACTTTATTTACATTATTTACATTTCTGTTTTATTTACAGTGTGTTATGCACTGTCACTTGCAGTAACTTATAAAATTATTTTCCAGTGTTCACTTATATATACATTCATTGCTTTCACTTGCTGTTTTCACATTATTTACACATTATTTACATTTCCACTTGCACTGTTTTAGTTACCAGAAAGATCGTAGTCACTGTCCATCATTTTCATTGATAAATTAGCAAGTTCACATTCCACAGCAGTCACTTAGCCCTTTATCCCTTTCCACACGAGGTTTAGTAGGGGTAGAAGTCACAGGGCCCTTTGCACGGGGCTAAAAAGCAGCAGAATTGGACAGGCGCGAATCCGACGTGGTTTCACCTTGAAAGACGACGGTAAACTGAATGCTGTGGTGGCCTAGAGGCAGTGAAAGGCTGCCAATGTCAGCGTGGTGACAGCTGCTAATATAAGCGCTATGAAATGATTGGCAGGAAATCTAGACAATACATAATAAATCAGGTAGTTCCAGGTGAATGTAAATTTCACTTAGGCTTCTCCCTTCCTTTCTTATATATATATTTTTATTACAAGAATAGATTATACGGCATATTTCAAGGGGAAATAAACAGGGAAAATTTGCGAACGAGTGCACGTGAGGTGTTGTCAGGTGATAATTAGCCAATTCCAGGTGTATGGGACTATCACTTACCTTATTTCTTTATTGTATATATTATTTTATATACGAATAGGGCATAGGGCTTATTTCAATGGATGA
The DNA here is from genome assembly GCF_032717465.1 of Coenobita brevimanus. NCBI lineage: Eukaryota > Metazoa > Arthropoda > Malacostraca > Decapoda > Coenobitidae > Coenobita > Coenobita brevimanus. The sequence goes on along the minus strand of NC_136997.1, from coordinate 16,953,397 downwards.
AATCAGTGGAAAATTCCGGGGAAGATTAACTTAGCACAGCGAGGCCTGGCAGGCAAGAGGAGAGGGTAATAGAGGGGAGGTAGGGAGGGGAGTCAAGAACGTGGAGAAATGGTAAAATTGTCAACAATAGATGGGAGTACAGATGAGATTAGGAGTGCTGACTAGTGTTGGACATTGGCAGTACTGATAGATGATACAAGCCACCACTTGAAAGCCTGGGCGAATTCAAAATAACACAGAATCACAAAAGTGACACCTCATGGTAGATCCCTTGCTCCCAAGTGTCACGAAAGTTACGCCCCACAGTTAAGGGGTTAAGGTAGATCACTATAAAAAATTTCATGAATGCAAGTCATTGTATTAATTATTTTATAATGTACAATTTACAGGATGAATAGCATAGAACTTTCCTAGGGGGGTCAAAATTCTATAGAGGAGGTCAGTTTTCTATACTAGAAAAGTGACCCATGGGTCAGTATTCTATACTGAAAAGTGACCCTGGGGTCAGTTTTCCATGGGGTCATTTTTCTATATGATACATGCTTATAATTATTACGTGACATATTAATGCCTACTGGTATAGCTCCTGTTGAGTCTGGAGGGTATCTCTCCTCCCTCATATGGCCAACCAGATTTACAGGGTATGCAAGCCCACTAGCATGACAAGGTAGTTGGGACACACACACACACACACACACACACACACACACACACACACACATGTAGAAAGATCATACACAATTTGCCAGATATTTATTAAGGAGCAAAACAAAATGACTAGGATGGGTAGGGTAAGGCCACGACCACACCAGATGCTCATTCAAGACTTGTTGCGAGCAGGAAATCAGAATTACTGTATCCAATGGAAGCTCCAGCCTGCATCCGCTCTCCTCCAGTGAGGCCACTTGAATGGATTATATTCATCCAATTTCACAGCCGTGTGTGCCCATGACCGAGAATTTTTGGTGATGAGTAGGAGAAAGGTGGACTTGGCCAGAGGGCTGGAATGAGGCAGGGTTAACGAAAGGCTTGGGAGAGGCAGGGTGGAGGAAGGGCTGGACTGATGAAGAATGGAGGGACAGCTGGGAAAAAACAGGTTAGGGGGAGAGCTGAGGAGAGGCAGGAAAAGCAGAGCTGGAATGAGGTAGAGGGGAGGAAGGGCTGGGGTGATGCAGGGTAGAGGGAAGTCTGGGATGAGGCAGAGTGGAGGGAGTGCTAGGGTGAGGCAGGGTGGAGGGAAGTCTTGGATGAGGCAGGGTGGAGGGAGGAAGAGGGTGAGGCAGGGTGGAGGGAAGAAGAGGGTGAGGCAGGGTGGAGGGAGGGCTAGGGCTAGGCTACACTAGGCTAGACCAGGAACTCCATCATCAGGGTGAGAGAGGCAGCAACCAGGCCCAGCGCCAGCATGATGAAGGCGCCCTGTAGATGCCTCAGGTTCAGCACCCCATCACCACGAACCTGAAACACACAGTCATATGCCAATAGTCATTTGCTTCACACACAGAACCTTTGTCGTCCTTTAAATTATCGTTTATCTTTGGAGTGAATATATTGTTAAGTTCTAACCCCACACTGCCACTGGCTCCAACAGCAGTAGTACAGCACAGGAAGGACGTTGCCCAGTGAGTTGTTCTCCTTATGGTCAGCATTTAGGTGTGCAGTACACAAGATCAACTGAGGCGAAATTAAACACTGGCTCCTTAAAGTTGAACTGTCTTTATTATCAAAGTCGTTCCACTTCATGTTTTCCAGCTTCACTCCACTGTATTCACAAACACTGGAGTTATACACACTTTACTAACCGCTATTTCACTTAATGCTTAACATCACTTCACTGTTAGTACACTTAATGCTTGACAACACTTCACTTATTACACAAGTATCGATAATAATCTTCACTGACAGTAATTACACTTGGTGCTTGCGAGCAACTTCACAAACTTTTCTAACAGCACTACACATCCATCCATCCATCATCCAACCCTACATTGCCCCATGAGGAGCGTAGGAGCCCGGGGCTAGGCAGTTGGTCCCAACATTTAAGATGAGAGTGACCAGCCTCACTCATCCCTGAGTGGCATTGCATGTCCAATCAACCCCAACCATTCCTTGGATATAAACCTTCACCGGTTCAATCCGATTGGAGCGCAATGATTACCCACAAAACCACTAGGCGCCAAAATTTGGTTATATGGTTACAACCCAGCGTATTAAATGGTTTCCTGGTGTACAGGAAACCATTTGGCTTGTCACTCAGTGTAGAGTCACCCACAGGCAGAAGGAAGAGGAAAGAATGAAGGAAAGAAAGATAGAAGAGGGGGTGTAAAGTTACCCATAGGCAGAAGGACAAGCAAAGAATGAAGGAAAGGAAGAGAGAAGAGGATGGAAGGAAAGAAGGATGGAGGAGAGGAAAGGGCAGACACCCGACAGCAGCACTACATCGAGTGAGTGGATGGTGAGCGCCCCCACCTACCACTAAACAGCACTACACACAAACCAAAACTGACTGAACTTCACTCAAACTGACCTGAAACCCAACTGAACTTGAAATAGTCTCTACCCCATATTATATACACTTGCATTATTCGAGATACTTCTCCATTCTACGAGAACAACAGTTTCTACCTCGGAGATATGAAAACATGCCAGAGTTGTCTTACATTACATAACACTCTAAATCATTTACCATACGAACTTAAACTACATAATTTAACAAACACTCACATAAAGTAAAACATTATAAAGAAAAAGAGCACAAAACTTAATGCATAACTAACGAAACAACTACGTTCATAAACAGCAGGCAAACTGGCAACTCTCTTGTACCAAAACCGGAACTAGCTACCGTACACGAAACGCCAAGAAGCTTCTGGAGCACCCAGCTGGCAAATCTCACTTCTTAATACTACCCCCTCCCTAGTTCTTTGTCATCCCAACAAAACTACACAGTGTATACAGACACAAACCTTAATCTAAATGGAACATCTAACTATACACAAATAATCCTTCAACTTATCAGGTCTTCTTCTATGCCGCTTCTGACAATGTCCTTGCTCCTCCAATAAGTCCACTCCTCAGGGAAGGTCTTGGTCCTCTTCTTGATTCACTTCTCTGGGGGAACTGTAACCATCCTCTTGCACTTCAGCTCCTTGGGCCTCCTCATCATCCTTGGCTGCGGTTGAGCACAACTCCTCGGAGACATCCCAGCTGTACTTTCCTGGCCCATGGTACTGCCACAGACGGTTCACATGTACCACCTTTGAGCGAGATTTCCTGCTGCCCCGAATCTGGTACGTTACGTCTGATACCCGGTCCAACACAGTGTAAGGCCCGTCCCATGGGTTTTGCAGCTTCGGTGACTGTCCCTTCTTACGCTTAGGATTGTATAACCAAACCATCCTTGAAGCTCACTTCACTTGCTTTGGCATCATCACCTCTCTTGAAAACTTGAGGGCTCCTCGCACTTGATGATGTACCTCAGCCAGCCTTTCCTAAAGGTGCTTTGCATAGCCGATGATGTTTGTAGGCAGCTCTTCACCAGGTGGTCTCCTCATTAATAAGTCAACAGGTAAGCGTAACTCGTGGCCCAACATCAGCTTTGAAGGGGTGTAGCCGGTAGACTCATGGGATGCAGACCGATATGCCATCGACAATGCAGGTAATTTCTGGTCCCATTGTGCTTGTCCCTGCACACAATACTAGGCCAGTTCTTGTCCCAGGGTCCAATTTCTCCACCATCCCATCTGACTGTGGCCTTAGTGGGGTCTTCCTGGTCTTCTTGATCCCCAATAACTTGCAGCACTCATGGAACACAGCAGACTCGAAGTTTCTACCCTGGTCTGAATGTAACTCTTCTTGCATCCCAAAATGACAGAAAAACTGATCGACCAACACCTGAGCAACAATCACAGCCTCTTAATCAGGGATAGCATAGGCTTCTGGCCACCTTGTGAAGTAGTCCATGGCGTCACATATATACTGGTTTCCTCTTTCAGTGAGTGGCAAAGGTCCAGCAATGTCCAGCGTGACTTTTTCCATCGGTGCACCAACTTGGTACAGCTGGATAGGAGCACAACCATGTTTCTTGGGTCCCTTCTTGGCACAGCACACATCACAGGCCCGACACCACTCTTCAACATCCTGACGTAGCCGGCTTAGAGTTATCTTCACTCCCAGGTGCCCATTAGTGATCTGGTTATGGGACTCATCCAAGATCTCGGACCTCATCTTCAGAACCACCAGTTGCCAATACTTGTTGAGGCCATCAGTTGTCTCCCTCTGACCCTCCAGTAGTATGTTGTTCAAGTGACGAAGGTCCCACTGACTCTAGTAACTCTTGGTCACAGGGCTTAACCCCGAAACCTCTTCCCAAGATGGTCGCACTGTACTCTGCTGCAGCCACTCTAGCACTGGTTGCAAATCTGCATCCTCCCCAGGTTTTCATCCGACACTGGCCCTGTCACTACAGTGTGTCAGCATTTCTTCCTATGATTCCCATTCTTACTACACTGCATGTCATCTGTTCTTGTGTCTTCTTGCACACTATTCATCGAGGTTCTCCTGCATATCTTCTGCAGCCCTCTTCTTATCATCCAAACCATTCTGATCCGCAAGTAATTCAAACTGTGGATGGTAAGCTTCCCGAGATACTCTACCATCAGATTCCTGAGGTTTCTTTTTAATTGGACCCCCATTATAGTCATGCACTTCACTTGTCTGGGGCCTAAAAACTGGGTCATCATAATTATGGGCAGGACCCAAAACTTCAGCATTCTGATTATTCAACCCTGCAATGTTATCTTTAGATACCTTACCATACACTGTCTCTTCTTTCATATGCTCCCTGTACACTAACCTGAGGCTCAGCAGTGCAATATTTCTCTACAGCCTCAACTTTCTCACTAATTATCTTAACACGGTCGACTACATGCTTCAGCTGGCTATCTACATGCTGTCTGCACTCTATCACAATTCCCTCACTAATATTAAGCTGGTTGTCTACATGCTGTCTGCACTCTGTCGCTCTTCCCTTGCTAATCTTCAGCTGGTTGTCCACATGCTGTCTGCACTACGTCACTATTTCCTCAATAACTGTCTTCAACTGTTCCTCTACATGCTGTTTATGCTCTATCACATTATTTCTTAGCTCATACTTCTGCTGCTGTAGCTCAGAGTATACCTCCTCCATCAATTGTTCCTGTTCTTCCTTCATTTCCCCCAAGAAAGCATCTAGCTGTCCTTGCATCCTCAGTTGTAATTCCCTCTGTTGCTCCTGTAATGCCTCCTGAAGCCGTTCATATCGTTCTTTCTGTTCTTCAATATTTGCCTGCAATCTTTCTTCTCTGCCTGTAATTGTTCTTCAGGCTTTATCTGTCCTTCGTTCCAGGCTTCTAGTTGGACACTTTGTGCTTGTAACTGGACACTTTGTGCTTATAAATGGTGTTTAAATTCGTTTCTGAGCTCTTTCCGTTCTTCACTTAGTGTCAGTAATTGTTCTTGGAGTTGTTTCTTCCCTTCATTCTGTGCATGTATTAGCTTCACAATTGTCGCCAGGGAAACTTCCTCCTCCTGCCCAGCTTGAGATCTTGTCTTCACACATTCTGCTTCCATGTCGAAGGTTAGACTCACTGCAGCCCTGAAATAATAATCCCACATTCCTGACACCAGTGTTACGTCCTCACCCCACACTGCCACAGGCTCCAACAGCAGTAGTTCAGTACAGGAAGGACGTTGCCCAGTGAGTTGTTCTCCCTATGGTCAGCATTTAGGTGTGCAGTACACAAGATCAACTGAGGCGAAATTAAACACTGGATTCTTAAAATTCAGTGTCTTTATTTTCAAAGTCGTTCCACTTAATGTTTTCCAACTTCACTCCACTGTTTTCACAAACACTGGAGCTATACACACTTTACTGCTATTTCACTTAATGCTTAACATCACTTCACAGTTAGTACACTTAATGCTTGACAACACTTCACTTATTACACAGGTACCGAAAATAATCTTCACTGACAGTAATTACACTTGATGCTTGCGAGCAACTCTTCACAAACTTCACTAACAGCACTACACACAAACCAAAACTGACTGAACTTCACTCAAACTGACCTGAAATCCAACTGAACCTGAAATAGTCTCTACCCCATCTTATATAAACTTTCATTAATCGAGATACTTCTCCATTCTACGAGAACAACAGTTTCTACCTCGGAGATATGAAAACATGCCAGAGTTGTCTTACATTACATAACACTCTAAATCATTTGACATACGAACTTAAACTATATAATTTACCAAGCAGTCACTTAAAATAAAACATTATAAAAGAAACAGCACAAAAATTAATGCATAACTTACGAAATAACTGCGCTCACAAACAGCAGGCAAAATGGCAACTCTCTCGTACCAAAACCATAACTAGGTACCGTACACGAATCGCCGAGAAGCTTCTCGAGCACCCAGCTGGCAAATCTCACTTGTTAACAGTATGTATAACAGTGTTAGACTGAGTAAAGAAATACTTTCATGGCATGGTAATAATATTAAACAAAATTGTTTGCTACTCATTGCAGCCGCTTAAGTCGTTTACTTTCATACGTTTAGGCGAACAATAAGGAAAAATAATAATCCTTTCATTCGTTTAGACTGGAATGTCTTTCTTTGAAGTTAATTGATAAAAATGTTATTTAAATGAATAGAAGCGAGGATAAAAAAACAGGCCTGCACACAGTCAGCTACGATAAATGGACAAAGTTCGTAGCATAATACAAGCGATGAAGAACGTGACCTTACTTCATTATTGAAAAATCATATCGAAAGTATAAACCCGAACCCAGCCTCTCCAACAATGCTATCAGCAACAAAATGAACGACCGATGTGGATAGAAAAAAGCGGAAAAGAAGACTTGAATTTATTGAAGAGGTCAAAGTTCTGCCCGTGATAACGCCTTACCCAACAGCACCAGTTCCAGGCAGACCAATTGGCTACCAGCCTTGGGCGCTGTCCCAGCTGCCACCGCCACTGCACAATGCAGCTCCCCAGCTCCCCAGGGGAGCACCCGGGGGGGGAGGGGAGGTCCGGTTCCGGGCCCCCCCTTTAGCTCTCTGGGTCCTTTAAAAATTTATATATATTTATTTCGATAACAACAAAACATGAAAAATTGGCAAGTACAAACAAAGAGTAACGCATGAGCCAGCAGCTGCCTGACTCTAAACCTGCATGTGACCTCCCAGTAATTATCGAATTACCTCACCTCACCTCACTACGGGCCCTCCCCTTAGAAAATTCCTGGGTGCGCCCCTGCACCTGCCGTAGTCGTGTATACGCTGTCGCTGTACAGCTTCCCACCCGTACACATCTGAGTGACCTAAGCACTACATGGCTTGTCCTCTTTTTCTCGTGAACACCCCTTCCCTCCTCTGCCTCGTTGGTCTCTCTCTCTCTCTCTCTCTCTCTCTCTCTCTCTCTCTCTCTCTCTCTCTCTCTCTCTCTCTCTCTCTCTCTCTCTCAAATATTGTTGGTATCCTTCCTTGCTAACCCCTGTTGTGTAATTGCTGCTGGCATCGTGTGTGCCATATTCATACATGATCGTGGAACATTCATGAATGGTTCCTTTATATACCTCAGTTGGTATTACTGTGGTAGGTGGGGGCACTAACCATCCACTCACCCGATGTTGGGTGGCCAGCCTTTCCTTTCTTCCTTCTTTCCTTCCTTCCTCTTATGTCGTTCTTTCCTTCATTCTTTCCTCTGCATTCTGTCTATGGGTGACTCTACACTGAGTGACAAGCCAAATGGTTTCCTGTACACCAGGAAACCATTTACTAAGCTGGGTGGTAACCATACAACCAAACCATGGCTGCTGCTGGTTTAGTGGGTTATTAAGGCGCTCCAGTCGGATTAAGCCAGTGCAGGTTTATATCTAAGGGATGGTTGAGGTTTAATGTTCACGTAATTCCACTCAGGGATGAATGAGGCTGATCCCGGTTATTTTAAATGTTAGGACCAGCTTGCCTAGCCCCGGGCTCCTACGCTCGTCATGGGGCAACACAGGTTTAGATGATGGATGGACGGATGGTATTACTCGACAAGAATGCAGATAATTCTTATGTGAAGTCATCCCGGAGGTGATCTTTGACAGCATACAAAGTTTTCCACAGAGTGAGTTACAATACACATCCAACTCAGTTTCATAATGCCTAGTGTCGGACGATCATTTGCGCTCTCTCTCTCTCTCTCTCTCTCTCTCTCTCTCTCTCTCTCTCTCTCTCTCAGTAGTAGTAATAGTAACAGTAGTTGTAGAAGTAACAGTAGTAGTAATAATAATAAAGATAAATTAATTGATAAATAAATAATAATAATAATAATGATTATCATAAGAACAACAACAATAACAGTAACAATAATAATAATAATAATAATAATATTAATAATAATAATAATAACAAAAGGTTTACTGGTAACTTGCGTAAAAAATACAAGTTCCTGAATGTTTCCAGTAGAGCTGGGCCTTAGTATTTCCATAGTAAATCAATAATTGGTAGACTTGGCACTCTCTGATGAAATAGGTTATGTAAGACTGCAATCTTTCATACTATATATGCTGTTTATATTATATGCTATACAGTCTTTCAGCAACAAAATGGACACAAAATGTGTGATCATTGCTTCATAAACCCGAGTTGACATTCAACTTATTTGTCCACACTTGATATATGCAAGGGTCCACTTCATATCATTGTGTAATGTATATCCCTATATAACATTACTATTATAATACCATAATACCATTCTTAATACTACTTTAATATTACTTACTTGATATCACTTTAATGCTATACTACTAAAATAAACATATAATAATGATGTCATAAATATAACCTAATATACACTATTCGATGGTATTGCTACTTTTCATATGTCTACTAGTATACCGTATTCACATTTTCTACAGCTTAGAAGAACAGTATTGCAAATCTGATTAAGAAGGAACCAACTAAGAAAGCGAACGATGTGTACTATCATTAAGTCTGGAAATAAGCAGCCTGGTGTTCACCGATTAGAGCCGAACACTCCCTTGGAAAACTCGATATTCTTGGGGATTCATACGCCTTTATGGACGAGTTTTTAGTAGATAACAAAATTTACTGAATGAATGTATTACATACCGAAAGAATTTCAACTCTACTTCACATAGGAGTAAAGTTATTAGTTTCTGCTTAGTGTGACGGTCGGGTTGGGTCGGGCCTTAGTTTCGAAATCAAATGAGAAGAGATTTTCCGTCGTATAACTGTGCATATCACAGGGAAACTGTGATAACATGGTGCTCGTTCAATCGTCAATCGCTCACAAAGCACACTTTATTGGTGTTAATATACGTGAACATCATACACCACTTGACACAATGATACTGAAATAACTAACTGAATAGAGAATGCTTTTTACATCCAGTTTGCCATCCTCCTTCTTTACACCACAGATATATTCACTGTATGTTAGGCAATATGGTTGCACAAAATTATTATCAGTTTCACTGAGATTAATGATAAAACACCCCTTCATGATATGAAATATTTTTTCATACTAATTACATTTTAATTAATGATGTAACACACAACTATTGTACGAACATTACAATAATTATATTGCAGAATTAGATGGCTAGGACAATGATCACAGATGGTTGAGTCTTCCAGCACTGCAGTAGTTGATCAAATGGCAAATGTTAATTATACCTGACATATTGCAGTGTCTTATTTGAAACTGCATCATATTGAATTATTGTATGTTGGATAATAATCATACTATTCCCAAATTACTAACTACAGTTGTGATTAGTTACATATGGAGCGCTCATTATGTGAAAAAAAAAAAAAAACAGCAGTATTAACACTGATTCTACATACAGCATATTGTAGAAATTTGACAAAGTTTTCATCGCTAACTTATCACGTATGAAGCTTATCACTTGTGATGGCTTAGTATCTGGCATGGGGGCTGGAGTACAGTTACAAGTTGTCAGTTTCATTGGTTGTTTTTCAGATTCATTACGTGCGATGTAGGACTCACTCTGGACCTATACGAGCTGGCCCTGTTGTTATGTTGTGTCGGGAAGTTCGGGGTGGCGGGAGGTTCGGTGATGCGTGAGTAACTTAGCACCGCAGTTTGTGGTTAACTCCCTTAGAAGTTACCAAGGGGAGGTAACTGTGGCAACCTGGACGATGCAATGGCTGTGTATCCCAGGATAGTGGGTGAATAAACTGCCACGACTCAAAGGCCTATGTTTACTCAGGTACAAAATATGATCTGGAGTATTTTTGCCAGACAGTTAAATTATGATCACAGTTCATAATGAAATTTCCCCCAAAGTAATTTAAATCAACGACTGAGATGCGCATCAAATCATGAAACGTTTGGTATGAACATGTCGAGGTTTGATTATTAGGTAGTTATGCTGCATTCAAGGTCTGGAGAACAGTAAGAGGTTTATACATGAGCTGCTAGAAGATAGAGAGCTGGAGGAGGACCGAGTACTGGAATGAAGACCCAGGATCTACCCAGTAGGGTTATGCCCACCATACAGTTCTATGCCAACTTAACGAATCCAAATTCTACCCTCTTTCATATCTGTCACATTGCTTTGTGGTACACTGTATACTGAAACTGTCCTGCAAGAAGCAGTGCTCGTTTTTATTCTGTTTATAAGCTGTACCCTCTAGCAGTGTGCAATTCTTCCTGTATATAACTTGTGTTTCCTAACAGTGGTGATGCTTTTCATATATCTAATTTAATATAATCTTGTGTGTGTGTGTGTGTGTGTGTGTGTAAGAGGCAGCGGGGCATTATCGTGGAGTTTCAGACGTCTTAGAGAGAGAGAGAGAGAGAGAGAGAGAGAGAGACTGTTGTGTATCTACAGTCCGATGTTCATTACTTAAGTGATGCTATGAACAGACGATTTTATTCAGCACAAGATGGTGATAGCTGTAGTGGTGGTGGTGGTCGCTGTGATGATGATGATGGTGGGGGTAGTTATTATTGTGGCAGTAGGCAGTAGCTGAGATGATGGTGGTGGTGCTGGTAGCTGTGGTGGTAGTTGTGGTGATGGTCCTGGTGGTGGTAGCTGTGATGATAATGGGGATAAATGTGGTGGAGGTAATAACCGTGGTGGTGATGGTGGTCGTGGTATCTGTGGTGCTGGTGGTGGTGGTGATGATGGTAGCTATGACAATGATAGTGGTGGTGGTGGCAGCTGTGGAGGTTGTGGCTGTGATAATGATGGTACTGGTAGCGGAATTGGTAGCTGTGAGGAATTGGTAACTGTGATGATGGTGATGGTTGTGGTGGCAGCTGTGGTTGTGGTAGATGGTTGCTGTGATGATGACAGTGGTGGTGGTAGCTATGATGGTTGTGGTGGTGGTGGTAGTTGTGGTGTTGGTGGTGCTGGTGGCAGCTGTGATGATGGTGGTGGTGATGGTGGTAGCAGCTATGGTTATGACAGTGGTAGTGGTAGCTATGGTGGTGATGATGGTGGTAGCTGTGATGATGACTGTTGTTGCAATGGTGGTGGTACTTGTAGCTGTGATGATGGTGATGGTGAGAGTGGTAGCCGTGGTGATAAAAGCGGGGGTGGTAGCTGTGATGATGGTGTTATTGGTGGTGGTAGTAGTACAGGCAGCTGTGGTGATGGTAACTGTGATGATAATGGTGATTGTCGTTGTACTGTGGTGATGTTGGTGGTAAGTGTGGTGATGATGGTGGTGGAGGTGGTAGTTGTGATGATGGTGGCAGAGGTAGCTGTGATTAGTGTGATGGTGATGGTAGCTGTGGTGATGATAATGATAATGGTGGTGATAGTTCTGATTTTGATGGTGGTGGTGGTGGTGGTGGTGGTAGTTGTGATGATGGTGGTAATGGTAGCTGTGATTGGAGTGACTGTGTTGGTAACTGTTGTGATGATAATGATAGTGGTGACAATAGCTGTCATGGTGGTAACTGCAATGATAAAGATTGTGGTGGTAGCTGTGGTGGTGCTGCTGGTAGCTGTGGTGATGGTGGTGGTGGTGGTGGTGGTAGGTCTGTTTGTGGTGGAGTTGTTGATGGTGATGATGGTGTTGGTGATGATGTTGTTGGTGTACGATGGTGGTGGTGATGGTGGTCGCTGTGGTGATGGTGCCGGTGGTGGCAGCTGTGGTGATGGTAGTGGTGGTAGCTGTAGTAGTGGTGGCTATGGTGGTGGTAGTGGTGTTGGTGGTGGTGGTAGCTTTGACTGTGGTGGTGGTGGTGGTAGCTGTGGTAGTGATAGTGCCCGTGGTGGCAGCTGTGATCATGGTATTGGTGGTAGTTGAGGTGATGGTAGTGGTGGTAGCTGTGGTGATAATGGTGGTGGTAGTTGTGGTGATGGTGGTGGTGGTGGTGGTAGCTGTGGTGATAATGGTGATGGTAGTGGTGGTAGCTGTAGTAGTGGTGGTAGCTGTAGTAGTGGTGGTAGCTGTAGTAGTGGTAGTGGTGTTGGTGGTGGTGGTAGCTTTGACTGTGGTGGTGGTGGTGGTAGCTGTGGTAGTGGTAATGCCCGTGGTGGCAGCTGTGATCATGGTATTGGTGGTAGTTGTGGTGATGGTAGTGGTGGTAGCTGTGGTGATAATGGTGGTGGTAGCTGTGGTGATGGTGGTGGTGGTGGTGGTGGTAGCTGTGGTGATAATGGTGGTGGTAGCTGTGGTGATGGTGGTGGTGGTGGTGGTAGCTGTGGTGATGGTGGTGGTGGTAGCTGTGGTGATAATGGTGGTGGTAGTTGTGGTGATGGTGGTGGTGGTGGTGGTAGCTGTGGTGATAATGGTGGTGGTAGCTGTGGTAATGGTGGTGCCCGTGGTGACAGCTGTGATCATGGTATTGATCGTAGTTGAGGTGATGGTAGTGGTGGTAGCTGTGGTAGTGGTGTTGGTGGTAGCGGTAGCTTTGACTGTGGTGGTGGTGGTGGTTGTAGCTGGTCAGTAACGGTTCTCATTTGGGCAAGTGTTTTGCGACCTGTCTAAAGAGATAAGTGGTTCAGAGACGGCTTAGTTTGGACAAGTGCTGACTGGCATGTTGGGGCCCCGAGGCTCTTGTGTATAAGCTGTATTTCCTGCTGTGATATCGGCTAACCTGTTTACCTGTGTTCGTAGGAAATATATGTAAATGGTCAAGGAACACTCGTGGATCATAGTAACCTTAAAATGTACTGCAAAGAGGCAGATATACAGAATGTCATGCCTTCCTGTCATTATAAGATGAACTGACAAGCAGATTCCATAATCTTTATTTATTTATTTATTTATTTTTACTGAGAGTGTTAGTGGTTGTTGGTGGTGGCAATGGTTGCAGGTGATGGTGATAGTAATGATGGCAGTTGGCGGTGGTCGTGTTAGTGGTAGTTGGTGATGGAATTATTGGTGGTAGTTGATCATTGTGGAACTGGTGGGAGTTGCTGGTTGTAGTAATGGTGGTAGTTGTTATTGGTGCTAATGGCGGTAGTTGACGGTAGTAATGGTGGTAACTGATGGTGTAATGGTGGCAATAATGGTGGCAATTGATGGAGTAATGGTGGCAATAATGGGGGTAGTTGATGTCGTAATGGTGGCAATAATGGTGGAAATTGATGATGTAATGGTGTCAAAAATGTGGTAACTGATGGTGACGAAATGGTGGTAGTGGGTGGTGGTAGTAATGGAAGTTGCTGATGTTGGTGGTAATGGTGACAGTTGATGGGAGTAGTAACGGAGGTAACTGATGGGCGTAGTAATGATGGTAGTTGGTGGTGGTAGTAATGGTGGCTGACAACTGTGGTAATGGTGGTAGCTGTGGCGGTAGGTAGTGACGGTAGTTGGTGGTGGTCGTAATGATGGCTGTTGTTAGAGGTGGTAATGGTGATGATGGTAGATGAACAGTAGTTGGAGGTAGTTGTAATGGTGATTGTTGGTGGTGGTTGTAGTGGTGATAGTTGGTGGTCGTAGGAATGGTTGTTAATATAGTTAATGGTAGTAAAATGGTGTGTTTTGCTGTTGCTGGTACTAGATGTAGGTAGTGGTAATAGTTGGTAGTAGTAATGATGGTATTTAGTGATGAATATAATGGTGGTCGTTGACGGTGGCAGAAATTATGAGTTTTGTGGTGGTAAAAATAGAGGAAGATAGTGGTGCTAGTGTGTGGTGGGAATTTGCGTAGTTGCAATTCTGGTTGAGACAGTAATAGCATAGGTGTCGTTTAAGTATGCGATAGTTGTAGGAATTGTGATTTGTTAGCGGAGGTTATAATGTGATGATGTGGATTGTGGTTGCAGTTGTGTAATTTGTGCAACACCCCTATACAGGATGGTAACTGGGCATTGTTGCGTCCGAGAATGTTGGAAACAAGCAGGAAAAATTTGCTGTGCACCGGAGTTCTTCATGATATGTTATGAGCTGGGTTGGGTATGGTCAGTGTGTGTGTGTAGGTAAAAAAGCGCGAAGTCACTGCGCAGTAGGCTCCCAGTCTGTGGCCGACCTGTTAGGATTTTGTAGACCTTGGCTACGTCAATAATGTCATTCCTTCACGCATATGAAACTCTCCGTCCAACCCTTCTATCACCCACCCGTCTCCCCCACCCTCGCCCTGACTCCAACCACCCTTAATCGCGATGATGAGTGATATTTTTTCTCATTGTTAATGCTATGTTGTACGTAATTAACGTACCACATGGTAAAATTAAATACTAACTGAAGTAATGAATGTGGCCAGGATTTGACCAAAGTTGAATGGAATCATCTGAATCTTAGCAATATTTACCATAACGATTACAAGTCATGGCGCAGTGTAGCCATTATTGAAACTATATTGACACATCCTCCCACCGTCCTTAGTTATATAGGAAGGAACACAAAATTTCCAACCAACACTGCATGGCAAGCATCGCCTTCCCCTTTTTAATTAATCGACGAAACTACAATCACACAGGCATTATAAAAGGAGGTTTTATCAGAATCGATTGGCCTCTTGAAGATGAGCCGAGAATTTAGAAGACTTTAGACTGATGGTTGCGTGACTCACTTCATTGACTCTTATAGTTTTCGGCGTATCTGGCTTTGTGCGCACATTTCACGAAAGTGAGCTGAGATTATGATTAAACACTTGAGAATTCTAGGCTCACTAATGGTGCGCTGACCATCATTCATCTTGCCTCTGCTTTATCCATTACAAAGAATGTTGTAATTAACATAAAATGTACCATGATAATTTACTTACTTGAGTTCCTTTTTCGATCAACTTTGTTTTATGAGTTTCTACCATCTTGGCATATATTCCGGTCTCCACTAGTCGGGTGAGATGATCAGAGATGATGGTGGTGTAGGGAGAGTTGCGTCGCAGATACCACTCCAAATAGCCATTGTAGAGCTGTGATGATGCACAGTAATCACGATCTCCTTGTATACGACACAGTCATAATAAACTTAACCCCGAGCCAGCTAACCCCGAGCCAGCTGCACTGAGTAATGTTTGTTCCATTAAATCACTGCAGTATTTCAAGAGGAAATTGATTTAATGAAGTATCTTATGTATTGTGAAATCAAAACTTTTATGATAAAATTAAAATCCTCTTTGAACGATGCTGGGATGGGATACTTGAAGATATTTACGATCAAATCCCTGTCGTAACTGTGGACTGTTTTTGGAGGATGAACTGGAGACATGAAAAGTGTCTTCTTTATTAGTCTTTCCATCCGAAACAGATAACAATCATGAAAATTTTCCTCTCGTAACCAGGAGCTGTTTCTAACAAAAGACACAAGAGGAAGAAAGATTCTTATGTCACTAGCCATCATGTGAAATTCAATTTCAGATACGGCATCGTAAATACATTTGAGAATCTCATCCTTGGATATTTACCTTATCATTCATGACATAGGTGGTATGGGTAACCTTTGCTTTACGCAAGGTGAAGATGAGATAATCATAAAAACAAATCAAGGCATGAGTTCCAGCGAGAACCTTACTGAGCAGGAATCGGTAAGGATCCGAACCAGTAGTTTCTGTGTCTAAAAACAGCTTATCCCCCAGGGTTGCCAGAGTGGGGTTCTCCGAGGACTTCAGGGCTTCCGGCACAATATCTCCGTAGTCAGACATGCAAGGTCTTAGTATGAGGTGGTAAGGAAAGAGACAAGAATGAATGGTTAGTCACTCGTAATGAAAGAAGGAAGGATTTTACACACACACACACACACACACACACACACACACACACACACATATATATATATATATATATATATATATATATATATATATATATATATATATATATATTGTTACGGAACAGAGAGAGAGAATGAACACTTCAAGTGAGAATACTAAAATCACTACTGTCCCGCAAAGTTCCAGGTTCAAAACAAAAGACTTAGGTAAAATTACAAGTTAAAGTTTAATGCTCAAACTAACAACTAAACATTCAGGACTCATAAGGATAATGTAATGGCAAAACAGGTTACATATATGGTTAACTGGAATAGCCTCTATTAACACGAATTTAGCAAGAACAAATTTATCTAAGTCAGCCCTGATAAATGAGAGACACGAATAATGCTCAGTTAAAGTAAGATATAATATTATTACAGATACAAAATATTACACGTACTGGCTGATATTAAAATCTCTACATGAATCACAAAAACCTTACCAGGCCTATGAATCAACGCCTTAGGCCGTACAGTACAAGAAAAATGGTAACAACACTTATACTCAAATTATACAGCAGCTAGATGGCTGGAGACTTGCTGAGCACTCACAAAAATAATAATACACTATACAGGGGAGGACAGAGATGTGAACAAAATGAGGAGTAGATCTAAGTGGCAACTAATGCAGAGACTGAGCTCATTACATAGGGGGCCGGCAGAGCTTGATTCAACTTGCAAAAAGGACGCGGAAATGAAGGCACAGGGGAGGAAGAGTTGACAGTCCTGCTCTGAACAACAGAAAGAACGACTTTACTATAAAGAGGAGAAGGGGGAAGTAAGGAAGAACACGCAAGCCTGGTCACTATGGAAGCCACGTGACGAATCGTGATCAAACATGCAGCATACTGTACATTAGAATTATACAAAGGATGATGAAATCATAGGCTATGTAACACCTTCCCACAAAGAAAAAGAAATTTACAAAGGAAATTTCTTATTACTCTAAAACAATCTGTCTAAAGTGTAGATAAGCAATCTGCAATAACATTTTCTTTCCCCTTGACATGTTGTATGTCTAATGAATACTCCTGAAGAAGTAGACGCCATCTGGTCAATCTCTGATATTTATCTTTAAAATTACTAAGGAATTTCAGTGGGTTATGATCGGTATAAATGACTATGGGGTCAAAACCAGAACACAAATAAAATGAAAAATGCTGTAAACCCAAAATCAAGGCCAAAAGCTCTTTCTCAATAGTTGAGTAGTTCTTTTGAGGTGGAGTGAACTTCCTACTGTAATAAGGTACAGGGTGTTCAATACCCTGATCATCCTCTTGCAGCAAAACAGCCCCAGCTCCTGTATCACTTGCGTCAACAGCCATCTTAAAAGGCTTAGCAAAATTTGGAGTAGCGAGCACTGGCTGACTTAATAGGATAGCTTTAAGTTTACTGAAAGAGGATTCACAGTTATCGGTCCAGACAAATTTAACTCCCTTTTTCAGTAGGTCTGTAAGTGATGATACAAGAATTGAAAAGTAAAGAACAAATCTCCTGTAATAACCTACCATTCCCAAAAATCTTTGTAGCTCTTTCCTACTTTTAGGTTTGGGAAGATCACTTATAACCTGAACCTTAGCTGCTGGTGGTGCAACGTGTCCATCACCAATTACATACCCAAGGTACTGAACTTTAGCTTGACCAAACTCACACTTTGATAAATTAGCTGCAAGATTAGCCTGAACCAAACACTCAAGAAATTTACTGACATGGCATATGTGATCTATCCAGTTGTCACTGAAGATTAATACATCATCAATATAAACAACACACCCTGCCAAACCCTCTGTTACAACATTCATGAGCTTCTGAAAAGTGTCTGGCGCATTCTTCATACCATATGGCATTACAGAACATGCAAAAGTCTTTCCTAGTATTACAAAACATGAGATCTCCCTAGCACGTTCAGTCATAGGTACTTGCCAGTATCCCTTTAACAAATCAAACTTACTTATGTACCTAGCCTTTCCGATCTTGTCTATGCAATCTTTCACGCGAGGGAGAGGGTAAGTGTCTGTTTTGGTTATCTGATTAACACGTCTGTAGTCGATGCAAAGCCGCTGTGACCCACCTGGCTTAGGGACTAGAGTGACAGGAGAACTCCACTCGCTCTGACAGGGCTCAATGATCTTCTGGTCCAACAGGTAGCCAAGCTCCTTCTGGATGAGAGGAACTTTCACTGGGTTCACACGGTAAGGAGGCAGTTTAATTGGCTTTGCGTCTCCAACATCGACATCATGCATCAACACAGTGGTTCTTCCTAGAGTGGCACGGAACACTTGCGGGTACTCCTGCAGTAATGCCGAAAACTCCTGCCTTTCCTCGGGAGCTAGATGGGAAAGCTTAGTCTAGAGATCATTCATGATACCAGGATTCTTCCCCAAACTATCACTCAGGCTCATGCTGCATGGGAGAACTTCACTTGCAGACTCGGGTGGAACAGCTACAGTGCAGACTGGGTTATTTTCGTCCCGCCTGTGATATAACTTTAGGATGTTGATGTGACAAAGTTGCTTGTTCATTCTACGATCTGGTGTGGCGATGACATAGTTAACATCACTGAGTTTCTTCTCCACGAAATAAGGACCACTAAACATGGCTTGAAGAGGTTGCCCATGCACCGGTAGCAGAATCAAAACCTGATCTCCTGGCTGAAAGAGGCGTAACCTGGACTTCTTATCATACCAAGTCTTCATCTTCTGAGCAGCTCCTAAATTCTCTCTCGCCAGCTGTAAAGCAGTGGACAGCCGTTCTTTGAACTTCATCACATACTCCAGCAGGTTGACGTCATCTTCCTCCGACAGTCAGCATTCCTTGAGTAACTTAAGGGGTCCTCTTACTTCATGGCCAAACAGTAGTTCAAAAGGCGAGAAGCCCAGTGATTCATTTGGAGATTCTCTTGCGGCATATACAACGAATGGAAGACCTTTATCCCAGTCTTTCTGATGTTCCAAACAGTATTTCTTGAGCATCGATTTGAGTGTTTGATGATATCTCTCCAATGCTCCTTGGGTCTGGGGATGGTAAGCTGAAGACGTGATCTGGGTGATGCCCAACTCTTTCAGAGACTGCTTGAAAACATTTGACATGAAATTACTTCCCTGGTCTGACTGTACCTCCTTGGGCAGACCAAACTTTGTGAAGAACCTAGCATTTCCTTAACCACGTTCTTTGCTGAGATATTTCTAAGTGGAATGGCTTCAGGATAACGAGTAGCCATATCAATCAGGGTCAACACATAAGAAAATCCTGAAGAAGTCTTAGGAAGAGGGCCCACAATAATAACCAACACACAGGTGAAATGCGCCTCAAAAGGAGGAATGGGAACTAGAGGTGCAATCTTTTCGGTCTGATTACACTTCCCCACAACTTTACAGGAGTGACAAGACTTACAATACCAGGAAACATCTCTGAAGATACCTGGCCAGTAGAAGTGTTTCAAAATGCGTGCCACAGTCTTCCTCACTCCAAGGTGTCCTGCCAAACTGGAATCATGAGCCTCTCTAATGACATCCTGCTTACATACACGAGGGATGACAACTTGATGTACAACCTCCCATTCACAGTCGGCTGATGCTGTTGGGGGTTTCCACTTTCTCATAAGTACTCCTAACTTTATATAATAACAAGTAGAAGCACCAGCTGACTCTTCCTCACTGCAAGCAGAGTTAGCTAGACCTTTCAACTCAGGGTCAGCAACCTGCAACTCAACCAACTCTTGACGAGACAAATTATCAACACTACGGGGTACCGCCTCATCTGGTGAGTGGTCCAACTTAGCAAGAAAAATGTCAGCTAGGATAACATCATCATCATCATTATCCTCTAAGTCACCAGTAACTTTAGACTTAGCCCTAGTGACAGCACATGCAGAGAACACATCAGGGACATCACAATCCTGGGTCGCAGTCACTGGTTCACTAGACAACTGAGGAGCTGGACACACTTGACTTCCACCAATATCATTTCCAAGTAAGAAAGTTACACCTGACATTGGGAGTGTCTCAACCAACCCAACCATAACGGAACCATTAACAAAACCAGACTCTAAATTCACTCTGCACAGAGGGACAGAGAAGCAATTATTCCCTACACCTTGTAAGATTACAGTTTCATCAGAGGAATTAACATTAGAGCCTAGAACACTGGTCAGCATAAGGGATTGGCAAGCACCTGTATCACGATATATTTTAACTGATTTCCTGTCATTACTGTCCAGAGGACTGACAAAACCATCAGACAGGAATTTAGCACATGAACTCTTGAGAGTGTCACCCACGTTACTGCTCAAAAGAGGAGCTTCATCATGAGAATTTATTTTATCCCCTCAAAGCACGTTCAGTTAACTCGGTTAAAGAATTCTGGGAACTCTCAAGGGTGGACACTAGACCAATTGACTGAATATTTAAAGACTCCTTTTTGTTCACATCACGCTGTCTCCTGAAACATTTCTCCGTAGTATGACCAAGCTTACTACAATAAGTACATTTACTTTTCTGAAATCTAGAGGTGGAGCTGGTATTTACTTCCTGAGAAACATCATCTTTATTCTCTTTCCTGTTACCTGTACTCTGAGTAGAGGCAACGTACTTACTCTCAGCTTTCCCTTTTTCTTTAGAATATCTCTTGTGAGTGAGAACATATTCATCAGCTAAAACTGCAGCATCAGACAAATTATATATTCTTTTCTCATCAAGATATAGGCTGACATCTTTATTAATACACCTTTTGAAGTCCTCCAGCAAAATCATCTACTTAAATTTATCAAAATCAGAATTTACATTCTTGGAATTTAACCACTGCTCTAACAGATCTTCTTTGATTTTTGCATACTCAACAAGTGAATGCTTATCTTGCTTATAAGTTGTCCTAAATTTTACTCCATAGCAGTGGTTCCCAACCTTTTTGGTCCTGTGGCCCTCCGAGAAAATAATGAGAAGCTCCATGGCCCCTATATAACTCAGATCGTATATTTATATATTTTTAATATTTGATATTGTGCAGAAAACGGTAATTACCCCAATATACTTAAGGCTAACCTAGCACAGTAAGGTATATTTCATACTTGATTTCTGTCAGGTTTTACCTAGACCAAATACCTTATAATATCTTATATTACCAATAAGGCCCATGGCCCCCAGTCAATGTCCCATGGCCCCCTTGGGGGCCATGGCTCCCAGGTTGGGAACCGCTGCTCTGTAGGCTTCAGGAACAAGCTCATAGGCCTTAAGAATCAAGCTCTTAACTACATCATAATTATCAGGTTGATCCTGAGGCAAAGATGCATAAGTTACTTCAGCTTTACCGGTGAGAACAGTTTGAAGGAGTACTGGCCAATACTTTTTGGGCTAATTAAAACCTGTAGCTACCCTCTCAAACAACTGAAAATACTTTGTTAAATCAGATTCATTAAAAGGAGGGACAAGTTTAACATTTTTAGCCACATCAAAATCATCAGAGCTAGATGATCCAGTTCCACCTTGTTTCATGCGATAATCATGGTCTGCCTGAATCCTAGCAAGTTCAACTTGTGCGTGAAACTCAGCCTCCTTAGCATCAGCCTCCTTAGCACGTGCTTGAAATTCAGCTTCCTTCACACGAGCCTCCTGCAGGGCTAGCTGTAACTTAGCTAATTCAATCTGCGTTTGCTCATTTGGAGGAGTTACATTAAACAAGCTTTCATTAATCATGTCAACAATTTGATCTTTAGAATGATGAGAGCGAACAGCAATTCCCAATTGTTGAGCAACAAGCTTAAGTTCATTCTTTGTTCTGTTTTCTACATCACACACTGTTTGCACATTTGACAAAAAATCTTTGGCTTCATCAAGTGTAGTAATAGTAGACATCATGAATAAGTAACAGTCACAAAATATCAAGCAATATCCTAATGATAATATCCTGAATATCCTGATATGAGGTCGCCAAATTTATGTTACGGAACAGAGAAAGATAATGTACACTTTAAGTGAGAATACTAAAAATCACTACTGTCCCGTAAAGTTTCAGGTTCAAAACAAAAGTGTTAGGTAAAATTACAAGTTAAAGTTTAATGCTCAAACTAACAACAAAACATTCAGGACTCATAAGGATAATGTAATGGCAAAAAACAGGTTAAATATATGGTTAACTGCAATAGCCTCTATTAACACGAAATTAGCAAGAGTAAATTTATCTAAGTCAGCCCTGATAAAATGAAAACACTGGGTAATGCTCAGTTAATGCAAGATAAATTATTACAGATACAAAATATTATTAAAAATGATGGACATAAAGATCCCTAAATGAATTACAAAAACTTCACTAGACCTACAAATTAAACTTATGCTATACAGTACAAGAACAAAATGCAATAACACTTATACTCAAATTACACAGCTGCTAGATGGTTGGAGACTTCCTGAGAAACTCACAATAATAATAACTGTACAGGGGAGGACAGAGATGTGAACAAAATGAGGAGCAGATCTAAGTGGCAATGATGCAGAGACTGAGCTCATTATATAGGTGCCGACAGAGCTTGATACAACTTGTAAGAAGGACGCGCAAATGAAGCCATGGGGACAAAGAGTTGACAATCCCACTCTAAGCAACAGAAAGGACGACTTACTCTACTATAACGGTAGAAGGGGGGGACTGAGGCAGAACACGCTCGTGATCAAACATGCAGCATACTGTGCGTTAAAATTACACAAAGGATGATGAAATCATAGGCTATGTAACAATATATATATATATATATATATATATATATATATATATACATATATATATACATATATATATATATATATATATATATATATATATATATATATATATATATATATATATATATATATATATATATATATATATATATATATATATATATATATATATATATATATATATATATATATATATATATATATATATATATATATATATATATATATATATATATATATATATATATATATATATATATATATATATATATATATTCATATATATATATATATATATATATATATATATATATATATATATATATATATATATATATATATATATATATATATATATATATAATAGAATGAGCTTGGCAAGTCATGCGTCCACCATGTCAGTATCTTTTCAGCACAAATACAGTCTCCGAGGAAATGAAAAACATTTAAAACCACTCTCGGCTTCAGCACCGGAGCTCTTTCACGTCCTAAAGGTTCTTGCGACAGTGTCTAGTACAACAGCCTACAAAGATTGTGTGTGACGAGGAAGTGACAAAGTTGCACTGGGTAAGCAGCATGATCGCTGGTTGTTTGCTTGATTTCTCGTTCGCGGAGAGTCAAGAGGTGCCAAATAGTGATCCTTTTATTCTGACCAGTATTACATAGAATCATAAAGCTTCACACCAGACTCATAAAGCTTCACACAATGTTCATTCGCAACCGTTATTTCTGATACATTAATAGGGAATGACTGTCAGATGATTACAAAGCATGTTGTTCCAAACATAGTATAGGGTATCGGTGAGAAAAGATTATCGTCCATGCTTGGGATACAAACCAGTACGTGGGCAATGAGAAGGAGGCAGTCGTGGGATGGCAAGGAGGGAAATCCATTTTAAGGCAAGTATGGAGAGTATCGAGATGGATGAATGGCCAGGTATGATATGAAATCCAGCAAACTGTTAAAAAACATGTGCCCTTACAAAAGCACCCAAACATCATACTCACATTCTTGCTACATGGTACCATGCTAGGGTCCTAAATGCAAAGTCTCGTATTATTCTTGCCATATACGGTAGACCTTTTATTATGCAATGATCTCAGGTATTAAAACTTACTCCGTTAGCATATAAAGGATTAACTTACAAGTTTTCTTGTGGCTTTTCCCTACATACCAGCTACTTAATCACCTTTCTACCTACCTTCCTAGGTATCTCTCGACCTGCAGACATTCAAAACTACCTGCCTACATACCTGCCATCATGGTTACTTCCTTATGAATTTCTCTACGTTTCTCTTTCTGCCTACCTTCTTTCCTTCCTACCTACCAACCTACCTATACACCTTACCTACGCACTTACCTGCACATACGATGCAGCGTGCTAGGGGTGTCAACATCATGTTTGAAAATTTGTTTTTTTTAAACGAGCAGGGGAAGTTAACACTCAGAAATGGAAAATAAATCAAGGACGTACATTAAAGGTCGGCCTCATCAAATTCCTTTGTGAGATAAGTTCTTTTTTTTTTCTCTCTCGTTCCTCTCCATCCTTCATTTCTGTCCATGTTCATTTATATGCATAACAGGGAGACTGTCTGAGGTGCCAGAGGAAAAGAAAATCACATACCATACCAAAAGCTTACATTATAAACTAAGTGGAATAATCATTAATTTTGTTACTGAATGCGATAAACTTACCCAGTTTGCTTGATTCTCGTTAGAAAATGTATTCTACGATTTAGGCATAGAAAATACTGTCTATCTATCTATCTATAGCCAAACGACATAATCCCGTAAAGAGGGTATCACACGGTACCTGAAATCATGGTTTGCCAAAGAAATCGTGGTAACTGCCCACGAAACCGTGGTAGCCGGCGAGGATTTCGTGGGCAAAACTGGATTCGGTTCAAATCCATTCCTGTCGACGATTTCTGGTAAGAAAAGTTTTCTCTGATACCAGAGCGAGCTGAATGGAGAACTTCAAGGCTACACTGCAGTATTTTGTTTATTTTCTAAAAGTTATAATTCCCTTCTAGAGTGCCCCTTACTTTCTATTATATATATTATTAATTATGAAAGCTTTAAAAACCTTTTATATCATGCACGGATCAAATAACGTGTCGATAATTGTTGTTTAAATTGGGGAGTGGATACAACACACCACGCTGGGTGAAGGAGTATTGTATGTATCTCGCCGTTCATTCAACACTGCAGATATAATGGCATCTGGGCAGGTAGTATGGAAAAGGGCTGCTGAAATTGCCCTCATTGAAAAAATAAGGCCATTCCCTTGTCACGAGAAGGCAGCTCCACAGCTGCCTTCTCGTGGTTTTGGCCGCCGCCGCTTATTTCTTTTAAAGTGTCACCACCGCAAGAACCAATGCAGCAATCACTCTTTCCTCAGCAAATTCAAGAAAAGCCATGTTGCATCTGATACGTGACTCATGTGAGATGGTGGGACAAACTCTGGTATGCTTTGTTTACATTTTTGCCGATCGCCAGCGGCGTTCAAGGAACGTGTGTGATTGCATTTGTGCCTGGTTTCAGCAAACCAGGAATGCATTCCATCGGAAAACCATGATTTCAGGTACCTTGTAATACCCCCTTGGGTGACTGTTGGTCTTGGAGATAGTTTTTTGGGGGGCATTAACCCTCCGCCAGCCCACTTGTCGGAGCATAGGGAACATGTGTGGGATGGTTATATGGTTATCACCCACAGCTGTAAATGGTTTCCTGGCTTATGGGAATATATTATGCTTGTCCCTCAATGTAAAGCCACTTGAAAATGAAAGAAACACACACACACACACACACACACACACACACACACACACACACACACACACACACTGTAAACTGTGAGCAAAACTGTAAAATCTTTCTCTTAGTACCACAAGATTACCACCATCTTTAGCAAAGCAATTATGGAGGGTGTTAAGAAGAGAGATAAAGGTAGAAAGCAAGATGATGATTTTTTCCAGGATCTGGTGGAAATGGAATGCACAATAAGCTGGTAGAACGAGTGTACATATTAGAGAAGGCATTTCCAAGTGAAATAGATGAAATTAACCTGAGGCATCCCATCGACGTATGGGTACGTTGCAACATTTTGCATTTGCCAGTCCCAAATACATACTGGTACGTTGCGCATTTGCAAGGTTCATAGTTTGCACAATTTTCAATTTTCGTGCATCATTTTTCGTACGTATACACGGGACACCTTCCTCTATTCCCCTACAAATTGCCAAGCAGGAACGATGCCTTTCACTGCATAACCTTCCCCCCCCACACGCCAATGTCTCGGCAATTCACTTGTTACCAGTGACCTGGCCAATAAAGACATTCAGGGCCAGAGTGATTCCCCAGTCGATGACAATGTGGAGGACAAAGTTTACATAGCATTAGAGGAAGAAAGTCAGAAATGATGATCAGGTAATGTGACAAAATTAGGTCAGGTATGGTGATGAGTTAGTCAGTGAAACTGTGTATCTATCTATCTATTGCCAGATGCCAGAATCCCGTTTGGGGAGGCCACAAACAAATCGCCTCCACGTCGCCCTGTCCCCCGCCATTTCACTGCCCTGCTCCCAACTCACACCCCTCTCTCTCATATACCTCTCCACCCCATCCCTCCATCTCATCCTCGGCCTCCTGCTCCCTCTTCCCCCCTCCACCTCATTCACATACACTCTCTTTGTCAATCTCTCACCCTCCATCCTCTCCACATGGCCAAACCACCCCAGTGTGTTCCTCATAATGCTTCCTATCACATCCACATCCACACCACAACTGTCCTTTATATCTTCATTCATCAGCCTGTCTCTCCATGTGACTCCACAGGCTCCTCTTAAATAACTCATTTCCACTGCTCTCACTCTTGACTTGTGTCCTTCCAACAACGTCCAAGCTTCACTTCCATACATTAGAGTTGGTATCACAATACTGTCATGTAGTAACTTTTTCACTTCCATGCTCACTTCCATGTTTCTTATCACTGCTTTCAAAGAACCAGCAACCTTTCTTCCCTGCTGTACCCTTTCAAGCACTTGACCCTCCAAACCTCCCTCATTACTCAGCACACTACCCAAGTACTTAACCCCTACGCCGCGGGCATGTTTCCCAATGTTTTGCGTCTCTAGTGGGGTTATTCGGTCTCCGACAGACTCTCAGAAAATATTTGCCAAAAATCAGTAATTAGTCCTAGAATATTAAAATTACATTTGCTTATGGCACATACCTTCAGCTTTCTCCTGGGATGTTTGTTGAGCCTTCGTCAATTACCGTAGGACTTGTGGAGACCTCTGAATTTGGGTAACGAAGTCTCCACTTTACACATCCCGACAACCCGCAATATGATTACCACAGCCAGATATTAACACTATAAACACTACCCTATGATTATCAAGTTGTTTGGGGTCCATACTGCAAATAAAAACCACTGTGAAAGCAATGAAAATTACGAGCGCGTATGACCTTCCCACTTGTGCTAGTTTGCTGTTGGTATTCTGTCATTTATTATTAATAAAACCCCTCACACTTTATATTTCTATTACTATATAACACTTATATATATCTACAGTCTTTATCCATAAGTTTCCTTCAGTAGTATTAATTTATTGTCTCTGTAGGGATTCAATTTCTTTCAGTAAAATACGTAGCATTCACTTTCTCGTCCTGTATACTAGCATTGAGAGTGAATGTCACTTTCACCTTCACTCTCATAACTCATAGTATTCAGACATGCTAGAGTGAAATTTTCACTTTCATTACTCCTAGGGTATATACTCGTGTTCTTATGATACTACTCATTTACATTTCTATTTATGTTCTCTATTTTATTTACGTATTTACATTTCTATTTTATTTACACTGTGTTATGCACTGTCACTTGAAGTAACTTATAAAACTATTTTTCCACTGTTCACGTATATTTACATTCATTACTTTCCCTTGCTGTTTACACATTATTTACACATTATTTACAATTCCACTTGCACTGTTTTACTCAATAGAAAGATCATAGTCACTCTTTTATCAATTGTCAGCCCTTTACCTCTTTCCACACGAGGTTTAATAAGGGGTAAAGGTCACAGGGCCCTTTGCATGGGGGTGAAAAGGCCCTGAAGTTAGCAAGAGCAAACAGACGTACCTCCACATTGGAAGATGAGAGCGAACTGATAAGGGTGGGCCAAGGTGGTGGCCTACCTAGGGAAATGCATTACTGCCAACGTTAGCCTCTTGACAGCAGCTAATATACAGCAGTGAAATGATTGGCAGAAAATCTAGACAACACGTTATAAATTAGGTAGTTTCAAGTGAATGTAAATATCACTTAGGCTTCTCCCTTCCCTCCTTATATGTTTATTTATTACAAAAACAGATTATACGGCATATTTCAAGGGGAAATAAACAGCGAAAATTAGCGAACGAGTGCACGTGAGGTGTTGTCAGGTGATAATTAGCCAATTCCAGGTGTTACCTTATTTCTTTCTTGTATATATTATTTGAATGAAATCAGTGAAAAATTCCAGGGAAGATTTACTTAGAGTAGCACGGCCGGGCAGGCGAGAAGATAGGGTAATGGAGGGCGGGTAGGGAGGGGAGTCAAGAACGGGGAGAAATGGATAAATTGTCAACAATGGATGGGAGTACAGATAAGATTAGGAATGCTGACTAGTGTTGGACATTGGCAGTACTGATAGATGATACAAGCCAACACTTGAAAGCCCGGGTGAATTCAAAATAACACAGAATCACAAAAGTGATGCCCCACGGTTAAGGGGTTAAACGTACTCACATTTTCCAATTCCTCACAATCCAACCTCGCTGTACATTCACTGACTTCACCTCTCTCAAAGACCATCACTTTACTCTTCCCTACATTCACCTTTAGATTCCGTTTCTTACACACTCTCCCAAACTCATTCACCAAGCCTTGCAGCTCCCCTTCGTCTTCACTCAACAACACAGTATCATCTGCAAACAACAGTACAGGGAGTTTCCAAACACTATCCTCTCTCACCAGGGCCACTCCAACATCCACCACCCTACCTTGTACCTTTTTTATTATCCCATCAATGTACAGATTGAACAACCATGGAGACATGACACATCCCTGTTTCAACCCAACCTTCAAAGAGAAAAATTCACTTAGTTCACCATCCACACGCACTGCAGCCTTAGCACCATCATACATACTCTTCACAGCATTCAACAACTTCCCATCTACTCCATATATTCTTAATACTTTCCACAATCCTTGTCTATCCACCCTGTCATATGCTTTCTCCAAATCCATGAAAGCCGCATACAACTTCTTTCCCTTCTCTAGAAACTTTTCCACTAAAGATCTAAGAATGAATATCTGATCTACGCAACCTCTTCCCTTCCTAAAGCCTCCCTGTTCTTCTCCAACTAATTCCTCTGTTCTTTCTCTAACTCTGTCAATAAGTATCCTACCATACACTTTTCCTATTATACTAAGAAGACAAATGCCCCTATGATTACCACACACTTCTTTTTCCCCTTTTCCTTTGTACAAGGGAATAATAATAACTGACTTCCAATTCTCCGGGACTCTACCTTCCTCGCAGGCCAATCTGCACATCTTCCACATCCATTCTACTACTATCTCTCCCCCATGCTTCAGCATTTCACCACACACTGCATCAATTCCTGGGGCTTTCCACAATTTAACTTTCTTCATTGCTTCCACAACTTCTATCCTACTGATTTCTTCCTGTCTTCTCACCTCCCACCTCTTTCCAGCCATTCCCCAGCCACTTATACTTGTATTACTTCCATCCTGTATGTTTAACAATTCCTTAAAGTGTTCTCTCCATCTGCTCACTTTTTCTCCCTTCTCCATTAGTAATCTACCATTTTTATCTTTCACTCCCCTGCTAACCTCACTTCCACCCTGTCTTACTCTCTTCACCTCTTTCCAGAACATTTTCTTACAGTCCCTCAAATTTATGCTCAAATTCCTTCCAAATTCCTCATCCAATCACTTCTTTCTCTTACTAATCTTTTCACCTCTCTCTTTCTTTCTACATATAACTCTCTCTTCCGCCTCTCAACTTCTTCCACGCCCCTATTACTCATCCATTCATTGTATGCTTTCTTCTTTTGTACCTGTGAGTGAAACAATGCTTATAATACCTATATTATTGTTTGAAAACCAGTATACTCTCGTTCTACATATAAATTCGTACCAAGTAAATAAATAAATACCGTTTGTGAGTGGCGTGAAATAGTTACCCTCCCATAGAACTCGTTTTCTTTGGTGCCAGCTTGTTAGAAAACCCAGTCAGGTAAGGAGGTACTGCTACCTGGATCGAGTATTTTAAACCTCAGGTGAGCAATTTCTCTATGAATTTTCGATGTTTCTCATCAAAAGCGGAGGTTTTAGCCAAAAAAAAAATAAAATAAAATCGACAATACCTCGGGATTGAGAGGTGCGAAATAGCTCGGGACCTGATGGGTTACGAAGCAGTTGCACGTGCAGGAGGAAAATGAAAAATTGATAAAGAAGGTTAACAAGAAAGACACAATTATGAGCTTCTCAGTTGAGGTCGGTACACTTAGAAGGAAGATTAGTGAAATGGCAAGCACAGTTGTCGACCATGAGAGTATTATGGAAGAGTTCAGTAATGATAAAGGTACAGTAAGACATGCAAGCACTCTGATAGATCATAGGAATGATACCGAGGACAAGATAACCCAGGTGAATGAAGCGATGTAAAGCTACAAAAATGATGTGGAAACCACATATGCTGAAATGATGAAAGTAAAGAAAGACTTGGAAACAAGAGTCGAAGAGCATTAAAAAGGATGTGAAGAAAATAATCCAAAACAATCCAAAATTTGTCAAAGATTCAGTAGAATCAACAAATCTATAGTAATCACTGGTACAGGGGAGGAAGAAATAAAAAACAAGATTTCGAAAGACAAAAGAGATGGCAAAGGTAATGACCATATTGAAGGAAGTAGCAGATGAAATCTGTTGTAAAGACATAGAGGAACACAAAAGGCTAGGGAAATATGAGAGAAATAAATCAAGGCCCCTGAAAGTTACCTTCCAGAGTGTAAACACTGTGGAGGAAATATTGAAAAATGCATAAACTTATGGAAAAAGAGGATTTATAAAATGCATGGATAAAAAGATGCATAACTAAAGGGGAACTGGTATTACTAAAAGAGAAGAGGGAGGAGGCAAAAACAAAGAACGAGGGAAGTTCAGAGGAAGAGAAGAACACATTTTTATTCAAAGTAATTGGATCGCAGGTACGAAAGTGGTACATAAACGGGAGGGAATTAAAAAGAGGAAGGTAGTAGACCCAAGTCTTGATAAGTATGTAAACAAGATTATTAAGTTGATGTACTCTAATGTTGATGGAATGGTATCTAAATTACTAGAAATGAGTGATTATAGTAAAGAAAAGGAACCACATATTGTTTGCCTAAATTAAACGAAATTAACATCAAGGATATCAAACAATACCATAAACCTAGAGGAATACAATATATGGAGAAGAGATAGGAGCTTAAAAAAAGGAGGGGGGAATTACAATATTAACAAAGAAAGATCTGCAAGTCAAAGAAATAGAACTAGATGTACCCTCACAGATAGAAATGATCGCAGTACAGATTAGTGCATCTGAAGGGAAAGTAATTTTGGGAAATTTACACATGCCACCTAGATCAAACATTTAGGAAAAAGGCGAATATGAGGACCTGGCAGAGAGTACAATTCAAAGTTTAAGAGCATTACTAAATAGGAGGAATAGACTGTAGCACCAGTCGAACAGGGCAGTACTCCTGAGGTGGATGGGAAGCTGGTGACAGGGAAAGCTGGAGCTCCCGTTTCACCAGCCCTCAGGACCTGATCCTGACCATCCCCCTTTGCTGAACATTTTCAGTGCATTCACTTACACAGATGGTAGGCCAGCATGCTCTCTTAATACTTCTACTCGTGCCTTCAACTGTCTACACCACAATATATGCGAATATCACACCTTCTATTCACTCTCTTTAGTAATGGCCGCTGCAGTGTTACTACCAAATGAGGAGGTACCTCCAATTACCACCACTGGCAAGGTAGGGCTGGCAGTACAGGGTCCTCCCAGTCGCCATCAAATGACTGTGCTGGCAGCGACTGCTGCTATTTCCAGTAATGCTCATCAGTGAAGAAGTGAAAGTGCGGCCTTATTCTTCACCAACATCTGCGGCCTTACCACAAATTTAAACTCAGTTCATTTTTTCCTTCAGTCCATATCCCCTTTGGCCCTTTTCCTCACAGAACCACAAATCTCACCCTCTACTGATGTATCCCCATTTTATTATCCCAGTTACCATCTCCTTTCAAACTTCCATAGCAAGGGCGGCACCTGTTGTCATATCAAATCCCAGTATGCAGTTGACATCCAGTTTTGATTACTCATTGTATAAACTAAATTGTCAAAATATTACCAAATATATTTGTGTAGTTTATTGCTCCCCAATGCTTCATCGGAACCCAGTGTTTTTTATTCCATATCCACACAGGTGAGTAACCTTAACCTTGGGTGATTTTAACATACATAATGTTGATTTTTTATATGCGATTAAGAAGGAACCAAAGGCTGCGAGCCGGCAATTATTGTTCCCTCTAAGAGAAAAACAAAAGAGAGAGCCAAATTCAAGATCTGATCATTTCGAGATGCCTGGACACACTGTATTTGAAAGACTGGAGATCATAGGAAGCAGGAAATTCAGACAGAAGGAGACAGTTCCAGAGTTGACCTGTTGCATAAATGAAGGACTGGGAGTAACGGTTAACTCTTTCATTAGAGAGTTGAACAGAAAAGGGATGAGGGTTTGCTGCTAGACGGGTGCTATGCACCTCTCGAAGAGGTGGAGGAATGTGTGCAGACATTTCAGAGGAGCAGTGACCATTGAAATAGCGATAGAAAAGGCATAAAGATGCAACAGTGCGACAAAGAGACAGAGGTTGAAGGGAGTCAGTAAGAGGAGGAGAGTTAATGAGACGAAAAGCCTTTGACTCCACCCTATTGAAAAGAGCTGTATGTGGGGAGCCTCCCCACACATAAGACTTGTACTCCACACAGGGGCAGATAAAACCCCTGTATGGAGTCAACAATTGTGCAGAGTTAAAGAAGGAACTGAGTTGGCTTAGCACACCTAATCTCTTGGAAGCAGATTATACAAGAGATGTATTATGATCTTTCCAAGATAAGTCCTGAGTAAATGAATCCCCAGGCATGCTCAAGAATGGTGCAGGATTAAGCTGAATATTATTAAACATTAGTGGGTATACCTGCGGAAGATTTTGTCAGGTTGAAAGGTGTAAAACCTTAATCTTTGAAGCATTAAAAACAACTAGTTTATTTTTACCCCTGTCAGAGATACAAGCCAAGTCAGACATTAGGTGTGCCATAGACTCATCCCTTGTTTGTTGAAGTAACTGCTGAGAGGGACATTGCGGGAAGCAAATGGAAAGGCGAAGGGTGGAGTCATCAGCATAAAAGTGGATAGGGTTAGATGTTCAGCTTAGAAGGTCATTGATGAATAAAAGGAAGATAGCTGGTGATAGAACAGATCCCTGAGGAACACCACTGTTGATAGATCTAGGAGAAGAATATGACAGTCTACAATAATGGCTATAGAACGACTAGAAAGGAAGCTACAGATGAAGGAACAGATAGAAAGACACAAACCATAAGAGGGCAGTTTGGTAATTAAAGATTTATGCCAGACCCGATCGAAAGCCTTTGAGATATCAAGTGCAATGGCATACCTTTTGCCAAAGTCCTGAAAGGAGGATGGCCAGGAGTCTGAAAGGTAGGTGAGAAGATCGTCTGTGGAGCATCCCTGATGGAACCCATACTGACGATCAGAAAGAAGATTGTGATAGGAAAAATGCTTTAAAATTTTCCTATTAACCCTTAGACGTACTGTCGATGTATGGGTACACTGCAACATTTTGCATTTGCCAGTCCCAATGACGTACTGGTACGTTGTGCAATTGCAAGGTCCCTAATTTGCACAATTTTCAATTTTTGCGCAAAATTTTTCGTACGTATACACGGGACACCTTCCTCTATTCCTCTATAAGATGCCAAGCAGGGACAATGCTTTACACCGCATAACCTCCCCCCCCCACACGCCATTGTCTCGGCAATTCACCTGTTACCAGTGACCTGGCCAATAAAGACATTCAGGGCCAGAGTGATTCCCCAATTGATGACAATGGGGAGGACAAAGTTTACATAACATTAGAGGAAGAAACAGTCAGAAATGATGATCAGATAATGTGGCAAAAAAAGGTCAGGAATGGTGATGAGTTAGTGAGTGAAACAATGCTTATAATGCCTATATTACCGTTTGAAAACCAATATACTCTCGTACTACATATAAATTCGTACCAAGTAAATAAATAAATACCGTTTATGAGTGGTGTGAAATAGTTACCCTCCAACAGAACTCTTTTTCTTTGGTGCCAGCCTGTTAGAAAACCCAATCAGGTAAGGAGGTACTGCTACCTGTATTGAGTATTTTAAACCTCATGTGAGCGATTTCTCTATGAAATTTCGATGTTTCTCACCAAAAGCCGAGGTTTTAGCCCCCAAAAAAATAAATAAATAAAAAGTACCTCAGGATTGGGGGGTGTCGAAGGTGCGAAATAGCTCAGGATGTGACTGGTTAAGAATGACTAGAAAACTTTTGAGGTACAGGATGTTTCAGCAGTTGGACGATAGTTAGAGGGTTGGGAATGGTCACCCATCTTCGGAACTGGCTGAATGAGAGCAAACTTCGAGCAAGAAAGAAAGGTACAAGTTGATAAACAAAGGTGAAAGAGTTTGCCTAGGCAGGGTGTAAGCACAGAAGCACAGTTCTTGAGAATAACAGGAGGGACTCCATCAGACCCATATGCCTTATTAGTATTGAGGACAGCGATGGCAAAAAATACATCAGCTGAAGACATTTTAATGTCAGCCATGAGGAAGTCAGAGGGTTGAACTGATGGAGGAACAGCACCGGAATCATCTAAGGTGGAATTGCAGAAAGTCTGAGCGAAGAGATCTGCTTTATCAGTAGAAGAAATAGCTAGGGAGCCATCAGGGTAGAAAAGAGGAGGGAAGGATGATGAGGTAAATTTGTTAGAAAGGTTTTTGGCAAGTGCCAGAAGGAGTGGGAAGAATTCGAGTTGGAGAGTTGAGAGCATTTAGTACGGATGAAATTATTTTTAGCAGAGAGAAGAACAGACTTAGCATGATTCCGGCCAGAAATGTGTAAGAGATTTTGATTCAGGGGTGGGTTGGCTCCAATACCTTTGATAGGCCCTCTCCTTGTTGCGGACAGCATTAGAACAAGCGTGATTAAACCAAGGCTTTCTTGCATTAGTCAGAGGATATGAGAATGGAATGTATGCTTCCATGCCCGAGAGAATAACCTCCGTAATGCGCAAGGCACACTCAGATGGCTCCCGGCCATGGAAGCAAGAATCATTCCAGGGAAAATCAAAGAATGTTTATTGCATTTTGCCAGGACTGACAACGCTGGTCTAGAGTGCGAACTGTTTGCAGAACCATTTAACCTCACCCAGCTGGTAAAGCAACCAACCAGCATACATGATATTCCTGACTATAATGCCCATCTCTTGGATTCATTCTTGACAAATAATCCAGATCAATACAGGATACAGGTACTTTCACCACTTGGATCCTCTGACCACAATCTCATCAAAGCCTCATTATTTAACCACCCCCCCCCAACACCTCCCTGTTCTGAACCTGTCAGGATGACCCAGTGGCACTTTGATAAGGCAAATTGGGATATATTTAGAAATTATCTTTCTGACATTCCATGGCAGTCTTTCTTCTCTGTGATCCCAATTCTACTCAGCCCCACATTTGCGACTTAATACTAGCTGGTATGGATTTATTCATACCAAGTCATCAGTTCACTAAAAGATCGAACTCTCCAAAATGGTTTAAATGCAACTGTGCCAGAGCAACAGCCCAAAAGTCATTAGCATATAACTCTTACTTAAATTCAAGAACATCTGAATCACTCTCTCAATTTAAAACTGCTAGAAATCATACAAAAGCTGTAATAAATCTAGCTAAATCAAATTTTCTTCAATAGCAAGCATCAAAACTACTTAATGATCCTAATGACAATAGAATATTCTGGTCAACTCTTAATTCTTTTAATAATAACTTTAACAAGTCATCTTCCACTCCCCTACTAAAATCTTCAGGCTTCAGGCCCAGATGGAATTCTGCCAATTGTTTTTAAAGTGTTCCCCTGAACTTGCCTCTGTTCTAAATTAATCAGACTATGCCTACGTACTTCTTTATTCCCAAATTCATGGAAAGAAGCCAATATCCACCAATAGCTGTCACATCTTCTCTTGGTAAGGTATTTGAAACTTTCATTAATAAGCTCATTGTTAAACATCTTGAATCGAACAACTTAATTAGTGACAGACAATATGGTTTTCGTCATGAAAGATCCACCATTGACATACTCAATCTCCTAACTCATACCACCCATCAATCAATTGATCTGCATGGAGAAACTCATGCAGTAGCTCTTGATATTTCTAAAGCTTTCGACAGAGTATGGCACCGTTCCCTGCTGTCCAAACTTCCTTGCTATGGACTAACGTCTTTTGTTCCTTTGATTTTTTCATATCTTAGTGACAGGAAAATAAAAGTAGTAACGTCTTTTGTTCCTTTGATTTCTTCATATCTTAGTGACAGGAAAATAAAAGTAGATGATGTATATTCAAATTTTTACTCAATTAAAGCCGGCGTGCCGCAGGGGTCAGTTTTGTCGCCAACCCTATTCCTGGTTCGTATTAATGATCTCTTATGTGTAACCCACAATCTCATCCACTCATACGCAGATGACTCAACACTACATAGTTCATTCTCACTCAGACACCCATTTACAAAGTCTAATATCTCTACCTCTCAATAGACAAATAGTGCCAGATTCGTACATTACCTTCAGTGCTACTAATATTCCCATCTCCAAAAGTATAGAAATTCTTGCGTCTCACTTAACAATGCCCTCAGCTGGACCTCTCATGTTAGATCACTTGCTAAAATCGCCTAAAAAAAACTTGGGTTATTGTACAAAGTCCGTAACTTCTTCACTGATGAGCAGTTAGCTATAATTTATAAGAGTCATGTGCGTCCTCAAGTTGAATATTGCTCATCCTTGTGGAATGGATGTGGAGAGGTTGGATTAAATCAACTAGACAAAATTCAGAACAAAGCTGTTAGAATTATTAACAACCCTGCCATTACAAATAAACTACTGTACATCCCTGCAAGTAAGAAGGAATATTGCCTCCCTTGCATTATTTTACAGATATTTTTATGGCAAATGCTCAAACGAAGTTGCGTCCATGGTGCCATCTCTCCATGCCTTCCCTCGTGCTACACGGGCATCTTCTGCCTATCAGAATTATTTCATTTTCCGGAATGCATCTCTCTGGAACTCGCTTCCCCAGAGTTGTTTCCCTCCAAATTTCAACCCACAGCTGTTCAAGTCTAACTGTTACAGATATTCTATGAACAGAGGACACCAGTAATCTGATCGATGGATTATTATTTTTTTTATTCATTTGTTTTTCCTTCCTCCGTTCTGTTACTTTAAAAAAATAAAAAAGGAATGGAGGAGAAATCTGAATTATATTATCTGGAGATTGCAATACAAACATAAATTGGATTACTCAAGATATAAAAAGCAAGGAAAGCTGTTGGGACCAAAAGCTCCCGGACCTTGTGCAGGAGTTTTTCTTAATGCAACAAGTGAAAGAAAGCACCAGACAAACAGGACTTGATGTACCACCAGTACTAGATCTTATATTTACTAGGCAAGATAATGATATTGGCAGTATTGTATATCATCCTCCAATCGGCAAAAGCAACCATGTAGTGTTAAACTGCAACTTCAGGATTGTATATGACATAGTTACCAGCAATGAAAGTTACAAAAAGAGCCTTAACTACAAAAAGGGTAACTATCATGACCTAACGAAATACTTCTTAGAAAGAGAATGAGAAAAAGAGCTTAGAGGACAAGATTTAAATGTTATATATAGAAAATTCTTTGAACTTTATGAAAATAGGAGTCCAAAATTACATCCCTCGGCACAAACAGAAATGAAAATAAAGAAATGGTTTAATAACGAATGTAAAAAATCAAAAGAAAAAAGAGACTTGTTATGGAATAGATACAGAGGACACAATACTGAAAGGGCATATAACAACTATAAACAGGCAAGGAACAAACACAAGAGAATAAGGAGAAAAGCCCAAAAACAGTCTGAGGAGGACATCATAAACAAAACTAGTGATCAAGAGAAGCTATTTTACAGCTACATCCGAAGCAAAACCAAAGTAAAAGCTAAAATGCAATCCATTACGGATGAAGTGATCCTCTATACACAAGAGAAAGATATTTGTGAAGCACTAAATAAGAATTTCCAATAAATTTTTACAGAAAATAATTTTGAGGGATGATATGGAACATGTATGCCCAAACATATTACCAGATATACAAATATCAGAAAAAGAAAAATACAGGAGGAGTTAAGTAAATTAGACAAAGGAAAAGCAAATGATCCAGACGAAATTTCATGCTGGGTGCTACATGAATGTGCAAAGGAGTTAAGCAGACCATCATTTTTAATATTCAAGGAATCCTTGGGTCAAGGTAAACTACCTGATATTTGGAAGAAAGCAAACATTGTTCCCTTATTCACGAAAGAGAATAATCCATTCATCTACCGACCAGTATCGCAAACCAGTATTGTAAGATGCTGGAAAAGCTGATAAGAAAATTTGGGTAAACCATCTAGAAGAACACAATATGATAACAGAAAGACAATTTGGTTTCAGAAAGGGAAAATCATGTGCTATTAATCAATTTTAAGCTACTATGACGGAGCTGCAGAAATATTACGGAAAAGAGAAGGATGGGTGGATTGTCTCTATCTAGGTTCAAGAAAGCATTTGACAGAGTATCGCACCAAAGACTTTTATGGAAACTGTACCATTAAGGAAGAATCTGAGGCAAACTGTACTGTTGGATGTAAGATGTTCTCAGAAAAAGGGAAATGAGAACAGTACTAAGGGGAAATTACTCATCATGGAGGGAAGTGACTAGAGGAGTTCCACAGGGCTCAGTGCTGGCATCAATCATATTTTTAGTGTATATTAATGTCATAGTAATATTGGAAATGAAAGCTATTTAATATATGTTTCCCGATGATGCAAAAATACAAAGGAGAATTACTAACACAGACTCCTGTAAAGAGCTACAAGAAGAATTTAATAAACTTCATGAATGGAGTAATACATGGCAAATGGAATTCAGTGTGGACAAGCGTCATGTAATCAAGTTTGGTAAAAGTGGGAAAAGACCAGATTGGGATTATAAGTTAGGAAGTAAAACCCTACACATATCAGAGAGAAGGACTTAGGTGTGATTATCAATAACAGACTATCTCCGGCTATACACATAAGTGAGAAGGTACAGAATATGTATACACTGCTTGCAAATATGAGAATAGCATTCACATACATAAATGAAGACATGCTGAGAAACATAATAACATCTTTCATCAGACCAACCCTGGAGTATGCATCAGTAGTCTGGAATCCTCATCTCAATAAACACATACCCTGTACAGCAGATAAGACTGAAAAAGTTCAAAAAGCCGCTACAAGATGAGTACCAAGCTTAAGGGATCTAAGCTATGAAGAAAGACTAGAAAAACTGACTCTGCCAACTCTACAGGAGAGAAGGAAAAGAGAAGACATGATTATGCTATAGGCCTATAAATGCATATCAGGGAAGGAGAAAATAGACATAAATGAATATGTAACCTATGGGGAAGCATCAGCAAGAGGACACTGCATAAAACTGGATAAAAAGAGAGGCGATAAAGACGTAAGGAAATATTAGTTTCCCAAATACTGCAACTGATCAATGGAATGCACTATCGAATGAAATAGTGTGTGCCAAAACAATTCATAAATTTAAGGATATGTATGATGAAAATGGTTTAAGACACTGGACAGTACGAGCTTGACTCATTGCTGTAAATATACAATTAGGTATGAACACACACACTTTGTCGGTATATATGAGTGCCCGATTTCCATTTTTCTCCATAAATATTAGAATTTCATTGTTCCTTTTATTTAAGCCCGCATATGTCACATGGCATTACTATGGGAAGGATGTGTGTGTGTGTGTGTGTGTGTGTGTGTATAGGGCACAAACAGATAATAGTTCACACCCAAATCCATCAATTTCCGTACTTTGAAAACAACAAAGCTCTTTATTTTCCTCTCTCTCTCTCTCTCTCTCTCTCTCTCTCTCTCTCTCTCTCTCTCTCTCTCTCTCTCTCTCTCTCAGATACACACACAATTGTTTGAAGTAATAAATAATTTTAAGAATAAAGTATACAATATGAACGTACAAACATACGAGGATTGTACTGTCACCCTAAGAGACGGCAGAGTATCCAGAAGATTTTGGTCAGCGATAATGCACATACTCTTCCTTATATCCTTAGTAGGTGAAACGTATTGGGTAAAACTGTTCCAGAAGACAGTAAGTAAATGCCGAAGTACCGGAATATTTCAAAATTGTAATAAACAATTCGTTAGTTACGATAATACGATATTCTAAACAGAAATAATTGAAATGTCAGAACTATCGCTCCGGGACACTCAGGAACAATTGTGGAGTTCACATTTAGTAGGGTAACATGCAATATTTTTTTCCGTAACGTAAGACTGAAAAGAAATGGGCTTCAATAAACATTTAATATTAGTCATTATTGTTTATCAAATAATTTCCGTGACAAATACCAGGGAATAAATTAAAGTCATTTACAGCCTGTTTTGTTCATCGCTCCCACTTTTGGGGATTTTGTCCCCAGATTGGAACTATTTAGTGCATCTAGGGATAAATATGAGGAAATGAGCTTTCTGGGGATTTTCTGGGGAATTCTGGTCATGCTTAGTGACAATTTAGGGATTTATGCCTAAAATGATTAATTCATTTCCACTGAAGGGCAGCACATATATGAGAAGGAGGCGATCGCCCAAGAGTTTAGTGGTCAGCTGTTTTGTGAGCTATATTTTGTATCAAGAACTTTCATTGGTTAATGAAGTCAAACATTTTGACTTCTCAGCCAATCACAGTCCATCTCTGTTCTCGGCTCGGCCTCGGTGCCGGTTTGTTTACATTGATCCTCCACATGTTGGACTCCGTCATACGCTAAGTGCATGATTTATTATTGATATTATTTTATAATCAAATATAGCTTCATATCAGTCCTGCATAAAAGTGAATAGAGCTTGTATGTTAAGTGTAATTGTAACAGGATGTCATGTGGTAATAGGATATCATGAAATAAACCCACGTTAAAATGAAAGGTGTATTGTACAGTCATACACCATTTCTACCCGGCTTGGGGTCCCTCTCCAGGTAGGCTAGTGACAAACTAAGTACAAAAACAGCGTATATATAATATGTGTGGGTAGATGGGGGGAGTGGAGAGTAAGGGAGGGGTGGTGGTTTTTCTTATTTATAAGTACATTTAAATATGTAATTTTAATCTGGGGACTTTTTGTCCAATCTAGGGATTTTTCAGCCCAAGTCTAGGGAATTACTGATCTCTTGTGAGAGCCCTGTTTTGTTGTCTCCATGGACGGTGACAGAAAGCGGGAAAACAGGGTAAGCTGGTAGGCTGTTTTATATGATTCGATCAGTAGCATGAAAGGAGACAACTTTTACTCAAAGTGTCAGGACACCAAAATATCATAACACACTGCATAATAGATAGTGACGTGTATACTGTATATATAATCTGTATTGCAGAGGTTTGAGGAAAGTCGTGCCTAAGCTCGAGAATATCTGGAGGAAACAGCAATGCACATTCCAGCTAGGGAATTTCGCACACAGAACAATATGACACTGGATAGGAAACCTCCACAGTTGTGAAAAGTTCCTTGACGCTTGCCCTCACGCATGACCCAACCAGTCATAGACATGGGAAATTGGAGAGACAGGGCAGAAGCGGTTAAGAGAGAGAAGAGGCACGGGGGGAAAGGCAGGAACAGTGGGCACGGAGTTAGCTGACATAACCCGCTTTCGCCTTAGTACTGCTCTTGTGAAGAAAATTTCCTCTGAAGTATAAAACTGCAGTCAAACCTCAGACTCACCTTTATAGTTCTCCTGCCATCCACGACAAGAACTATTTGAACATTTTCTCCTCTTAAAATCCCTACAATCTAACACATTTTTGGAAACTCTAGGCGACGGCTACAAGAGAAGACATGCAGTTATTACACTGCATTTTGTCAGTTTTCCATTAAGAAAAATCTCTGGAAGTTTTAATAGAAGACTGAGTACTATCAGTGAATGGAATATAAAGAACCTTGAATATTTACGAAGAGTCAGAGCTCCTTGGAGAATGCCAGCTCTGTGTCATAGTATACCCCCTGCAGTAAGCCGAGTGGATAAACGAATGGCAAGAATGCATAGGTTCATAAACAAAATATCATAGTTCAGAACTTCAAAATCAACATTTTCAGTTAACCAGGACATAGCGGTTTATTTAAACAGAAAGATATTACAGATTAACAGATAAATCAAAAGTATGTGCTTTTGAACTGCAAGAGTATGTAAACTAATATTTTGGTCCTCTTTATTGCTTAGTGTAAGAGAAAAGGATAAAGTCTGTCATACTTCTTAAAACTCAAAATAATTTTGCGTCAACTGGAAAAACAACAGCCAAATATAATTATTATAAGCCAAGGAAAGACAAAGAATTAATGCCAGAAAGGTGTAGCTGTACCTCGCGTACGGTATCTTAAGAATAATTTCATTGTTGTGGCATCCTTAATGTTGCTGTATCACCACCAAAGCATTTCAAAATACAGCTGTGTATTGCAGTCACAAGAATTTTCCTTAACTGGTCTTCGAAACTATGACATCTGTATTTGAAATCCTGGGATGCAAATACATCAGGAACACACGGTTATACTGCATGCCACACAGGGAGTAATGCATTACAGATTCATTCAATTCGGGAAACGTATCTAAATGTTAACTTCCAATATATCATGTTACATAACTGTACAGCAAGTCTGATATACTATTTTATTTGAAACGATGTGATGAAGGCACATAATTTTTAGTATATTTTCACAAAATTTTCATTGAACGTATGGCAGTGCAGAGTGACCGAAGCAATCTCAAAATTTGCCATAACTTCTTGGGGCAACTGTATGCCTCCTCCATGTTTTGATCCTTACATGACAAATTGTAAGATGCCATCGTGATGGGTGGACGTAAGTTTCAATACAGTTCCATCGTCCCGTTTTTTCTTTACTGCCTTTATGTGCTACATTATGTGTTAAGATTCACAATTTACTGATTATTATTGTCGAGATAACGTACAAGTTGATTTGGTTATTGAACTGCGGAAATATTGGGAGAAGGTACGTATCACTTATAGTCGGACTCGCGCCCGTTTGCGGCTGTGGTGTGGCCCGCACCTGTGTACAATGGTGCCACGTTTCCCCAACTTGCGATGTGAAACGGAAGCTATTTATGTACAAGGCATCACAATTTCGATAAATTCAGATGAATAAAACTTACACTTGTGTATTTTGATGGATGAATCAACAGCAATCTTATTATGCATAAAATATTTATACAGTAACACAGAAACATGGCATACATATTGTACAGTGTTGCTAAAAGAAATTGTAGTC
This sequence comes from Coenobita brevimanus, assembly GCF_032717465.1. Lineage (NCBI taxonomy): Eukaryota > Metazoa > Arthropoda > Malacostraca > Decapoda > Coenobitidae > Coenobita > Coenobita brevimanus. The sequence continues at coordinate 16,909,634 of NC_136997.1, read as the reverse complement.
ACTTTTAATGTTTTTTAGTGTAGTTTTAGGGTGGGTAATAATATTATAGTTATGGATATAAGATAATGAGCCTGAAAAAAGAAGAAATATGCCAATATCCAAAGTAAAAGAAATAATTCATATAATTCTTCTGAGTGGCAGCACTGACACATCCAGTCTGGCTTAAGATAAAGTACGTACCCCTCCGTAGACACAAGGATAGCTTGTACAGGTGTTGCTAGGGAAAAATGCTCACATTTACTGGCTTTTACCGTAATTTTAAGGGCGAGGAATAATCACATTTATAATCATAAGCTAATATGTAGGACAAAATAGTAGGCATATGCCAATACTGAAGTAAAAAAAAAAAAAAAACATTATTCACTCGCGAGCGGCAACACTTCCACACCCAGTCGGTGGCCTTGACCTCAGGGGTGGTGTGGAGAGAGAGATGGAGGAAGAGGAAAGAGAATGAATGAATGAAAATCAATCATGGTACTGCAATAACGGGTCATCTGTCGCCGTATACAGAAAATGATAAATATCACTATGTTCTGGTGTCAACATCTTTTTCCATATGAAGTTGTAGTATCACACATTTTACATAATAATTTTTAAAGCTGTTTAGTCATAATTAACAGTGTGTAATGAAGTGTGAATGATGAACAACCAAATATCATTTCGCTGTTAGCTGTGGTATAGGAAGAAGGTGGATGGCAGACCACAAGGGCCACCCTGTTTCAATTATAAAAAGAAGGTTAGGAGAAGGGAAAAGATATATGAATAGTGCGTAAGTGTAAAGTCCTGGGGAACCATTTATTATGTTGGTATATGTGAATGTACTTAATACCATTTTATAGAGGTGTATAATGTGCTAGTAGAGTTGTCCTTTATCTCTACTTTTTGCATAAGCCCAGAGTATATGTAATGCTCGGCACCTCACTTTTTAGCTGACCTCAGCACCGCGCCCTTGTCCGCTCGGTGACTGTACAGCGTCAGAGGCCGTTTTACAGTTTTAAAGGGAGGTGGTGTCGCTCCTACATATCTCTCGGGTCGCAGTTATATTATTCTGTACCCAATAAAGAGAGATTTAATCTGCTTATTTCTGTCACCTTACGCTACCACTTAATAACAGACCAGCTTCCACCTTCTCTTGGCAGAGGACCTTTGGTGGGAAGTGTCGGGCAGTGACGGCGAGTGGCTGACGTGTACTACAGACAGTGTCGTCGATCCAACACGGTGGTCTAGTTATACTATACAGCAGAACGTGTTGGTGGTCTAGTTATACTATACAGCAGAACACTTAATATGTAGTCAACTGCTACTCCATAACGGCTACATTATTTTATTGGTGCTAGCGGTGGCACGATATTTAGTGCTAGCCGTGTACCGATACATTAAATTGGTGGCCAGCAGTGCGATGATACATTTTATTGTTGCTAGCGGTGGCACGATATTTAGTGCTAGCCGTGTACCGATACATTAAATTGGTGTTCAGTGCTGGGATACGATACGTGCTAAAGGGATTTATGCTGTGAACCAGTAACCCTTGCAATCGCTCGTTCCTGAAGGTGAAACAGAAAATCTTACTCAACTGTTGTAAGGGGACTAATTACCAGTGAGTTAAGTGGAGCAGATAAACTGGAGTGGTGCATATTAATTCCTCCCATTATTCTGCCAGTGCGAGATTTCTATCTTAAGCACAAACTGGCAGTTATCTCGCCCTGTGGTGTGCGAGATATCTCCATCTTCAAACGCAAACTGGCAAGAATCTCGCTCTCGTGTGTGAGAGGCGAGATAAGGAGAGTTCAAGCCAGTGCGGTGAGGAGTGGGTCAACTTGTGAGCGACTTTTAGCAACTGGCGCGGACGGCCGAACCGAGCCGAGGGAGACCGAAAGCGGCGGGCCTGGCGTGACGCAGGGCGAACCACTCGCTTGCTAACTCCCACAGCGAGCGGGCTGTCGTGTGTGGTTGGAGGAGTCTGGTGGAGTGTGGAACGTGGAATGTGGAACATCATCCTGGACTTTCATATCTAGGTAGTGTCCATGCATTAATCCACACACACACACACACTTGAATCAACACACGTTAGTTAGTTGATGAGTGGAAATAAAGGTTTCTCAGAATTCCCTTGAAATAAATATACTTTCTGTAATTTATATGTGTCCCGTTCTGTCACTTACCATAACTATCCTTTTTATGTCAGTTTATCTTCCTGTAACTGGGAGGGGAATATTACTGACAAGGTTAGATGGATATAGTGAAGTGGGGACGTGAATTAGGGAAATAGAGATAAGCCAACCACTAGACTCAGCATTTTTTCCATGCTCATATTCATGCGAAACAGTACTTTTACTTTCCTGAGACAGAGGACGTAACTGTGATTTGTGCCTCACAGAATCAATTCCTTACAGTAAAGGGGTACTATATTGCACCTGATTTTTGTGAGTTACACAGTAAAGAGATAGCAGTTCTGCCTAGCAAGCATCATCTAGCTTTGACAGTGAACTTCTCATCCCAGTTACGACCCTTTTTACCTTCATTCAATGTTACTTCCTTGAATGTGAACAGGCTGTCTCATGTATTAAAGGAGCTTACCTTCCCCTCCCACCTGAACAGGACTGATTTAGAGCCTTATGTACTGTCTTATCTTCCTTCATACCTTTCCCCTTCCTATTTTGGTCCTGGCGTTGGTCTTCTACTTATTGTGGTCTTGTCCTGTGTTTGTGGTTTAGGCTACTATTTAAGGCGCCAATTAAGGAACCCACTGATACCACGTGTCCGTACTCACAGATTGCAAGTGGATGTTCCTGAATAGTTAGCTACCCTACACTCTGGTTAGGCTACACGGTAGTTAGGACAACAATGTCGACGAGGACGTCAATGGTGTGGCTGAGCGATGTTCTGGTGTCAACATCTTTTTCCATATGAAGTTGTAGTATCACACATTTTACATAATAATTTTTAAAGCTGTTTAGTCATAATTAACAGTGTGTAATGAAGTGTGAATGATGAACAACCAAATATCATTTCGCTGTTAGCTGTGGTATAGAAAGAAGGTGGATGGCAGACCACAAGGGCCACCCTGTTTCAATTATAAAAAGAAGGTTAGGAGAAGGGAAAAGATATATGAATAGTGCGTAAGTGTAAAGTCCTGGGGAACCATTTATTATGTTGGTATATGTGAATGTACTTAATACCATTTTATAGAGGTGTATAATGTGCTAGTAGAGTTGTCCTTTATCTCTACTTTTTGCATAAGCCCAGAGTATATGTAATGCTCGGCACCTCACTTTTTAGCTGACCTCAGCACCGCGCCCTTGTCCGCTCGGTGACTGTACAGCGTCAGAGGCCGTTTTACAGTTTTAAAGGGAGGTGGTGTCGCTCCTACATATCTCTCTGGTCGCAGTTATATTATTCTGTACCCAATAAAGAGAGATTTAATCTGCTCATTTCTGTCACCTTACGCTACCACTTAATAACAGACCAGCTTCCACCTTCTCTTGGCAGAGAACCTTTGGTGGGAGGTGTCGGGCAGTGACGGCGAGTGGCTGACGTGTACTACAGACAGTGTCGTCGATCCAACACGGTGGTCTAGTTATACTATACAGCAGAACACTTAATATGTAGTCAACTGCTACTCCATAACAGCTACATTATTTTATTGGTGCTAGCGGTGGCACGATATTTAGTGCTAGCCGTGTACTGATACATTAAATTGGTGGCCAGCAGTGCGACGATACATTTTATTGGTGCTAGCGGTGGCACGATATTTAGTGCTAGCCGTGTACCGATACAACTAAATACAACAAAACCAAAATAACAAATGAAAGCACAATTATAAACAACTTATAAAAGAATCAAAAGTACTCAGGGTGGCTCACATCTCCCGCCAGAGAGAGAGAGAGAGAGAGAGAGAGAGAGAGATAACGGTATAGAAAACGTGGCAACACAGTACACAGGTGCGGGCCACACCACAGCCGCAAACGGGCGCGAGTCCGACTATAGTGTCTTTAGTACGAGGAGTCGGCCTAAAAACACTCAGCATAACAAGAACCATTCCTATTTGATAAGGAAGGCTGATCAAAATTCATGTAACCATAATTTTGTATTCACGTTCTGTGACAGGCCTAGTTCCATGAGCTAACAACTGGCTATACACAGTCCACTATTTTTGAAAAAAAAAAAAAAAAAACTGCCATATTAGTTTGTAACTGCTCAATGGTACTATTATATTATGACCAAATTTAATCTCCAACATGTGGTATGTCATTTCTGTGGTCAGTTAGGGAAAAATTCGGGAGGTTCAAGGGGAAGGCTGTGGAAAATTCGGACGGGGTAGTTCTCCATTTCCCCCCACAGAATGGTCACTTTGAGGGATCTACAGATTTCCACAGATTTTTTGGCATCCAGCTTCAGATTTACCAAATTTTTTGGTGGCAACACTGGTCAGGAAGTTAGGAGCGTGGAAGGGAACTTAGTGATTGTGAGCAATGATCTAATTTTGAAATGAACCTCGAGGTTAAACAAGCCCGAGTGATTATGTATTCTTAGTGATTATACAATGTTTGAATAGTACCTCGAGGCTAAACAAGCCCGAGTGATTATGAATTCTTAGGGATTATGTTTTTTTTGGTGATTTATTCCTCGAGGCTAAACAAGCCCGAGTGATTATTTTTTTAGTGATTATATAGCAATGATGATTATGAACTGTAAATAGTCCTGCTTTGATATTGGATTCTAGAGAATTACATGATAAGAGTATATTATATGGATGAAAATGAACATGAGTAATCATTCTTATTGGTTCGAGGCTATGCCAGCCCGAAAAGATAACCCATGCTCGTAAAAACGTCCCTGTCTTGAGGCTATTGTCGAGCCCAAGAGTAACTGACAAAAAGAAAATATGATACAATGACTTCATACATCGCTTGTACGTATTAAATGGTTTTCGCCTGGCAACAATGTGGGAGGAATGATCATCCAAACCATGGTCTTAATGTACAATCTCTCATACTACAAAGGGCCATATAATTAAAAATGTTTTGTGGAAATTAGTATAAAATTATTAAAGTAGAGTAAAGTATATATCTTTTCTTATTTTTCTTAGTGTACCTAATCAAGGGAATTAAGTCCTCCAGCCTAATTCCGACGACCACTTGTGGTACTGATTAAATATAAGCTTGGCCAAAAATTACAAACGCTACCACAATTCTTTTTTTTTCTTAAATATTTACCATCTGCTATACTAAGTCGAGTACCACTTGTATTATCCATGGATGAGTTGATCAGTGCCAACAGCAGGTAAGATTATAAATATCCTGTTATGCTGAGTGTTTTTAGGCCGACTCCTCGTACTGTACTGCACTGCAATTCCTACATTATAGTGATGTAGGAATGCCTTGTGAGAGCCGACAAGACTTTAGTACTTATGCTGTGTTAATTATTGCATAAAAGCTTTCGTTATCGTATGAACATTAGGGTCTTTTTCATTTTAGTAGGCTATATTGCATTAAAATGTCATGCATATTATAAGCCATGTTGATGGTGCTGTTTACAAATTTTGGTCTACTGAATGATAGACTGGTGTGGAAAAATGTACATTTAATTACCTGATTCAGTTTTTTCCCTCTCATTTTGTAGGTTTCTAGTGTCAATTTTAAGTCGTTAAACTGTGCCAAAATACAAGATTGAAGTATGTTGAAGTTGGTGAAAATGGAAAAACCAACCTCTTCCTGGTGACACTTTCACCCAACCTGTTCATTGTGTCCAAGCGCTGTACTCTGCAGACAGGTGAGCAGATACCCTAAGACATGTCACTTTTACGTATCGCCAGCATAACGGCTGCATCATTATGTCCAACCAGTGCAACAGTATAATAGGTTTTAGTTTCTCGTATTCGGCTTAGTCTGTCAGGGTGGTGGCAGCATTTTCAGTTTTCTTCAGTATTAATGGACGGCGAGAAAATGGGATGTTATCGATTGGAAGAGGTGAGAGTTTAGTTTCATTAGGATACTGTGAATACCATAGTAACTGTACTAATGTTTCCCATTTACCTAACTGCTCTAGAGACTACTTACGGCAATAAATCAGTGGTGATTGTATAATGTGGGAACTACCTTGATTTTTTTCCTTGTATTATCTAGTTCCGAGATAATGTTACTTGCAATTTTCCTTTCTTCCTGTGCAGAGAAATTCTGTAAGTGCAGAGGATGGTTCAAAACAATGGTCTGGATCTTTAGCGGCTTGGTAAGCCAGAGAGAGAGAGAGAGAGAGAGAGAGAGAGAGAGAGAGAGAAAGAGACAAACAGACAGACAGACAACAGATTTGTGATGATCAAATGCTTCCTATGTAATTAGTTTCACATAATTCGTGGAGCACCTGCCATCTACTCACTTCATGTAATGCTTCCTATGGAAGATTCTGCAGTGAGGAGTAAATGGTTTTTTACCACCAAGGAAACTGGCAACCATAGAAACGATAGTACGATAAGATTTGTTTTTTTATTCTAATGGAAGTGAAAGCATATGCTTATTTCATGGTTATCTACTACGAGTATTTATGTCCCAGTCCCACATTGCCACAGGCTCCAACAACAGTAGTTCAGTATAGCAAGGATGTTGCCCAGTGAGCTGCTCTTTCTAGATGCAGCCTTTCGGTGTACAATACACAGGATCAGCTCAGGCGTCGTAAATAAATACAGGCTTCTTAAGTTCACTGTATTTTCCAGATAATTTACCTCATTGATTATCAACTTCACTGTTTTCACAAGGACCAGAGATAATCTTCACTAACTGCAATTACACTTAATGGTTGCCAACAACACTTCACTGTTTTCACAAGTACCAAAGATATAAAGTCTTCACTAACTGCATTAACACTTCACTGTTTGCCAAGAACAATTCTCTGTTTTCACAAGTGCCGGAGTTATACTGTACTGCACTGCAATGACATTGAACTACACTCAAACTGAACTGAAACTGACTGAACCTGCTCTAGTCTCTTCCCCATCTTTATATATGCTTGCATTATACTTGAACCTTCGAATACATTCTCGACGGGCAACAATTGCCAACTTGGAGACGTCCAAAGCATGCCAGATTTTTCTTTCATTACATAACACTGGAAATTATTTAGCATACAAACTTAAATAAACTTACATAATTTAACAAATATTCACATAAAAAAACATTATAGAGAAAAGAGCACAAACATAAATGTACAACATACAAAGTAACTACTCTCACAAACAGCAGGCTAACTGGCAACTCTGACTCGTAATGGAACTACACGGAATATCGGGAATTCTCCAGCACTACCTAAGTAGCAAATCCCATTTCATAACACTAACCCCTCCTTAGTCCTTTGTCGTCCTGACAAAACTACACAATGTATACAAACATAATCCTTAATCCAAACTAACATTTAATTGTACATAAAATAATCCTTCAACAGATCAGGTCTTCTCCTTTGCCACTTCTGACGATGTCCTTGCTCCTCCACATTGTCCACTCCTTCTGGAATGTCTTGGTTCTCTTCCTGATGCACTTCTTCTTTTGGGAAACAATCGCCATCCTCTTGCACCTCAGCTCCTTGGTCCTCAACGTCCTCGGTTGTGGGTGGGCACGATTCCTTAGAGACGTCCAGGCTGTACTGTCCTGGCCCATGGTACTGCCACAGACGATTCACGTGTACTACCTTCGGGCGAGATTTCCTGCCTCCCTGAGTCCAGAGTGTTACATCTGATAGATGGTCCAGCACAGTGTAAGGCCCGTCCCACAAGCTCTGCAGTTTCAGTGATTGTCCCTTCTTCCGGTGAGGCTTGTATAACCAAATGCTGTCACCATGCTTGAAGCTCACCTCACTTGCCTTGGCATCATACTTGCACTTTAGCACTTCTGACAACGTAAGAGCTCCTAGCACTTGATGATGTACCTCAGCCAGCCTTTCCCGAAGATTCTCCGCATAGCTGGAGGTGTCTGTAGGTAACTCTTCACCAGGTAGTCTTCCCGTTAACAAGTCAACAGGTAAACGTATCTCGTGGCCCAGCATCAGTTTTGCAGGGATGTAGTCAGTAGACTCATGGGATGCAGACCGATATGCCATCAGCAATGCAGGTAATTTCTGGTCCCATTCTGTTTGTCCCTCTGTGCATTATTTGGACAGTTCTTGTCCCAGGGTCCAGTTGAATTTCTCCACCATCCCATCTTATTGTGGCCTTAGTGGGGTCGTCCTAGTGTTCTTGATCCCCAATAACTCGCAGCACTCACGGAACACAGCAGGCTCGAAGTTTCTACCCTGGTCTGAATGAATCTCTTGTGGCATCCCAAAACGACAAAAAAACTGGTCAATCAACACCTGAGCAACAGTCACAGCCTCTTAATCGGGGATAATATAGGTTTCTAGCCACTTTGTGAAGTAGTCCATGGCAACACATATATATATGGGTTTCCTCTTTCAGTGAGAGGCAGAGGTCCAGCAATATCCACCGTGAATCTTTCCATTGGTACACCCACTTAGTACAGCTGGAGAGCGGTGCAACCACGTTTCTTGGGTCTCTTCTTGGCGCAACATACATCACAGGCCTGACACCACTCTTCAATATCCTGATGCATGCCAGTCCAGTACAACCTCTGTTACAGCCGACTTAGAGTTCTCTTCACTCCCACATGCCCACTGGTGATCTGGTTATGAGACATCCAAGATCCCAGACCTCACTTTCTTCAGAACCACCAGTTGCCAGTATTTGATGAGGCCATCGGGTGTCTCCCACTGATGCTCTAAGCCTGTTGTTCAAACGAAGAAGGTCCCACTGACTCCAGTAGCTCTAGTCACAAGGCTGACTCTAGAAACCTCCTCTCAAGATGGTCACATTGTACTTCGCTGCAGCCATTCTAGCACTGGTTGTAAATCTGTGTCCTCCATCTGCATCCTCTTCAGGCTTTCTTCATTTGTCTCTGGCTCCATCACAACACTACAGCGGCATTTCTTGCCAAGATTCCCATTCCTACTACACTTTTTGTCTGTTCTTTCGTCTTCTTGCACACTATTCATCAAGGTTCTCTTGCATTTCCTCGGTGGTGGGGCTTCTTGGGAAAAACTGCCTGGTTGTTGACTCTTGTCACCAGCCTTCACAAATTTTCTCTCATCCTTCTCATTTAGACACTTATAGCTGAAGTGTCGCATTTAACCAAATGCCCAACAGCCATTTGTTGTAATCGTGGGTTTCCTTGCACTGTTCGGTTCTTGCTTCTTCTTCAGTTTGTAACAGGCACCGTTCTTGTGTCCCAGCTTCCCACGGAACTACCAACCTACTCTGGTCTTCTGTTCCCTCTTCCACTTGTAGCAGTCCTCTTTCCTAAGCCCGGACATTTCACAGAACCACCAACTTCCTTCGAATTTTTCTGCTTCACGCACCTACCCCTTTCATGCCTTGAATCCTGCACATCTTTTATACGTTTCTACCCGGAATCTTGCTAAGTCTGTTCTTCGCTCTGCTAAAAAAAATTTCATTCGTACTAAATGCTATCAACTCTCTAACTCGAATTCTTCCTGTTCCTTCTGGCACTTTGCCAAAAACCTTCCCTCCTCTTTACTACTATGATGGCTCTGTAGCTATTTATTCTGCTGACAAAGCCGATCTCTTCACTCAGACTTTCTCTTCCAGTTCCACCTTAGATGATTCCGGTGCTGTTCCTCCATCAACTTCTCCCCTCTGACTTCCTCATGGCTGACATTAACATGTTTTCAACTGATGTATTTTCTGCTATCACAGGCCTCAGTACTAACAAGGCATATAGGCCTCATGAAGTCCCTCCTGTTGTTCTCAAGAACTGTGGTTCTGTGCTTACACCCTGCCTAGGCAAAGTCTTTCGCCTTTGTCTATTAACTTGTACCTTTCCTTCTTGCTGGAAGTTTGCTCTCATTCAGCCAGTCCCAAAGAAGGGTGACTATTCCCAACCCTCTAACTATCGTCCAATTGCTTTAACATCCTGTACCTCAAAAGTTTTCGAGTCTATTCTTAACAGAAAAATTTTAAAGCATCTTTCCTATAACACCCTTCTTTCTGATCGTCAGTATGGGTTCCGTCAGGGACGCTCCACAGGCGATCTTCTCACCTACCTTTCAGACTCCTGGTCATCCTCCTTTTGGGACTTTGGCAAAAGCTATGCCGTTGCACTTGACATCTCAAAGGCTTTCGATCGAGTCTAGCATAAATCTTTAATTTCCAAACTGTCTCTTACGGTTTCTATCCTTCTATCTGTGCCTTCATCTCTAGCTTCCTTTCTGGTCGTTCTATAGCTGCTGTTGTAGACAGCCATCGATCTTCTCCTAGATCTATTAACAGTGGTGTTCCTCAGGGCTCTGTCCTATCACCAACTCTCTTCCTTTTATTCATCAATGACCTTCTAAGCTGTACATCTAACCGTATCCACTCATACACTGATGACTCCACCCTTCACCTTTCCATTCGATTCCCACAACGTCCATCTCAGCAGTTACTTCAACAAACATGGGATGAGGCTATGGCACACCTAGTGTCTGACTTGGCTCGTATCTCTGACTTGGGTAAAAATAATCTGATTGTTTTTAATGCATCAAAGATTCAGTTTTTGCACCTGTCAACCCGACAAAATCTTCCACAGGTATACCCACTAATCTTTAATAATATTCAGCTTAATCCTGCATCATCCTTGAACATGCTTGGGGTTTCATTTACTCGGGACTTATCTTGGAAAAATCATATTACATCTCTTGTAAAATCTGCTTCCAAAAGATTGGGTATGCTAAGCCGACTCCGTTCCTTCTTTACCCCTGCACAATTGTTGACTCTAACAGGGGTTTTATCTGCCCCTGCGTAGAGTACAACTCTCATGTGGGGGAAGGCTCCCCACATACAGCTCTTCTCAATAGGGTGGAGTCAAAGGCTTTTCGTCTCATTAACTTTCCTCCTCTTACTGACTCCCTTCAACCTCTGTCTCTTTGCTGCACTGTTGCATCTTTATCTCTTTTCTATCGCTACTTCGATGGTCACTGCTCCTCTGAACTGTCTCCATGCATTCCTCCACCTCTACAACGGGTGCATAGCACCCATCTAGCAGCAAACTCTCATCCCTTTTCTGTCGATCTCTCTAATGCAAGAGTTAACCGTTACTCCCAGTCCTTCATTTATGCAACAGGTCAACTCTGGTACTGTCTCCCTCTGTCTGTATTTCCTACATCCTATGATCTCCAGTCTTCCAAAAGCAGTGTGTCCAAGCATCTCGAAATGAACGGATCTTGAATTTGGCTCTCTCCTATGTTTTGTTTTTCTCTTGGAAGGAACAGTTTTGTGGGCTCGTTGCCTTTGGTTATTTCTTCCTCACATAAAAAAAAAATACTATGACCTACCTGAAAAGTGGATGTACTGGACCTGATGTACAACTCAAATTCTATAGTTTTTGCTAGTGCTTCTTGCATACTTCTGGGTTGCGCCTCCTTCACTTGCACTTTCAACTCTGCCCTATGAAGAGCATCAATGAACTGGTCTCTCAGAAGTATAGCCAACAGGTTAGGTGTTGCTCCAGGGTATGCCTTGTATCCCATACCCTCCAAGTCATGAGCAAGCAGCTTTAGGGATTTTCCTCGGGCCTGCACACAGCTCTGGAATCTTGCTCTGTGAACCTCAGTCTTCTACATGGTTCCATATCTACACTCCAGTACTTCTGCTAAGGACTGATAAGTCTTCCTCTCTTCTACTAGTATCTGGCCCAGAATTTCCATTAAGGCACTCTTAAGGCTAGTAGGAAGCTGCGCTACCCTCTGCCTATCATCCCAGCCATTCAGATCAGCAAGTAGCTCAAACTGTGCACGGTAAGCTTCTCAAGATAATCTACCATCAGATTCCTGAGGTTTCTTTTTAATTGGACCCCCATTATAGCCATGCACTTCACTGATTTGGGGCCTAAAAACTGGGGCATCATAATTAAATCCAGGACTTAAAACTTCCGCATTCTTATTAATCAGCCCTCTAATGCTACCTTTAAATGCTTGGGATTCTTGAAGATCCACCATACACTGTCCATTTTCATAAGGTCTCTTTACACTAACCTGAGGCTTTGCAGTGCAGTATTTCTCTACAGCCTCAATTCTCTCACAAATTATCTTCAAATGGTCATCTACTTTCTGTCTGCACTCCATTACTGTTCCCTCACTAATCTTCAGCTGGTTGTCTACATGCTGTCTTCATCACATTATTGCTTGCCTTATACTTCTGCTGCTCTAGCTTGACATCTACTTCTAGTGTTGCTGTACTTTATTCATTTCCCTCATGAAAGCATCTAGCTGTTCTTGCACCCTCAGTTGTAATTCCCTCTGTTGCTCCTGTCATGCATCCTTAAGCTGTTCATATTGTTCTCTCTGTTCATCACTTTTTGCCTCTAGTTCTAGGGCAGGCAACCTCCGGCCCGTGAAAGTCTAATGTTCAGTCTGCCAACCTGCTTGGTATGAGCATAGAAATCCTACCCGTGAAACCCCCGCCAAAATAAATTAAATTCTAAGAAGTAGCATCTGCCGCCTGCATGCGGCGGCAGATGCTATTTGGCAACTCGGTGCTCCCTTCACCCTGCGCGATACAATCGCTACTCTCTCAGCTCTCCGACCATCACCTCAGTGACATTCTTCTTTCGTCTACAATATTTCATCCATCAAGCCGGACATTAAATCAATTATTCTTCATGGCAAGCAGCACCAGCCATCTCACTGATTTGCATGTTTTCCATTGAAGTTCTTGTATATAGTACTTTTTGTGTTCTCATTTGTCACTCTGGCCAGCAGGCTGCTCCCGAAAGTCTCATCTGGCCCTTGCTCTGAAAAGGTTACCAGCCCCAGTTCTAGTTGATCACTCTGTGCGTACGATTGTTCTTCGATTTTTGTCCTTCGTTTTGTGACTGTATTTGTTCTTTGAGTTGTTTATGTCCATTGTTCTTTCCCTGCAATTGTTCTTTAAGTTCTGTACCTCGTTCTGTACCTGTCATTGTTTTTGAGTTCTTTTTGTCCTTCTTTCTGTAACTGTTCCTTGAGTTCTTTCTTTGAAGCTTGTAATAACTTCATAATTGCAGCCAGAGATACCTCCTCCTCCAGTCCAGCTCGTCTCCTTGTCATCACATCCCACTGCTCCATGTTGAAGATTACCGACACTGCAGCACTTTCTAAAAATCCCACTCCTGAAACCACTGGTATGTTACCGTACCACACTGCCACAGGCTGTAGCAGCAGTAGCTCAGTATAGGAAGGACGTTGCCCAGTGAGTTGATCTTCGGCATACAGTACACAGGATCAGCTCAGGTGTCATAAATAAACACAGGCTTCTTAAGTTCACTGTGTTTACTTCCAAGATAATTGCACTTAATGCTTACCAACTTCACTGTTTTCACTAGTACTGTAGATAGTCTTCACTAACTGCCTCTGTGGTACAGTGGTAAAGTGTGCGTTTTCGTACACTGAAGAACGAGGGTTCGTGTCCTGCCAGGGTAATAAACTTGGGGAGCAATCTTCAGGCCACGTATTGCATTGGAGGACAGAAGGGGTGCTGTGGTTGAACCAGTGTCGCATACTATGAAGTATGTTTGCACCCAGTCGGCTTGTGCGGGCCGATTACACTTGGTTCACAGACTACACACACATCCAAAGCCACTCCAACACTACAATTACACTTACAAGCACTTTTCACCCTACATACCATCTCTACTAGACAGCCTAAACCACTTGGTGCAGATACATTGGCTGTATCGTCCCCACTTCAGTCAGGATAGGCCGGTCCTGCAGTGGACACTCAAAACGGCTGATGAGATGAGATGACAACTGCAATTACACTTTATGCCTGCCAGCAACACTTCACTGTTTTCACAAGTAACGGAATTATACTGTACTGCAGTGACACTGAACTACACTCCAACTGAATTGAAACTGAACCTGCTCTAGTTTCTTCTCCATCCTTATATAAGTTTGCATTATACTTGAACCTTCGAGTACATTCTCGAAGGGCAGCAGTTGCCAACTTGGTGAGATCCAAAACATGCCAGAGTTTTCTTACATTACATAACACTGTACATTATTTAGCATACAAACTTAAATTTAATTATATAATTTGACAATGACGTAAATAAAACGTTATAGAGAAAAAGAACACTAAAATTACAATTTATAACGACGCTCACAAACAGCAGGCTAACTGGCAAATCTGACTTGTAACGGAACAGTGAGAAATATCGGATATTCTCCTGCACTACCTAACTGAGAATTCCCGCTTCATAATATTATTTATGTGTGAAGCCAAGGGGTGGTTGAGGGACCCAACCCGCACTCTCCACTCTCTTCCAAGGAATGAGGTAAGTGGGAAGATCATTGTTCCAGGAGATATGCCAAAGGAAATGTATCAATGTAACAGAGAGAGAGAGAGAGAGAGAGAGAGAGAGAGAGAGAGAGAGAGAGAGAGAGAGAGAGAATCACACCAAACATCTATTTCAATAAGCAATGAGTTCGGGCATGGTCTGCATACTCGTAGATATATCCAGTGTAATTATGTGCCTAATTAAATTTTAAGTACATGCGGTTCATAGACAGGTATAATTCTCAGGAGAACGCTTACAAGGACGTAGTGATGAGGTGCATGGCAAATCACTATTCATACACTCATGTGAGTGACCAGTATACTTCTTCTGCCAGTAATATACAGTTACCTTCACTTCTAATGAGTACAGCAGGTGGTGTGTTCGGTGAAATGTTGCACCACTGTGTTTGTTTACATCGTAGTAATAGCAAGTGAATGGGCAGACCTGGCAGAACTTCCCCTCCGCTACAGTATCTAGTACCAACAGAAACAATATTCTATCAAGTCATACTTTGTCTACAAATCCAAGTGTTTGCCACGTATGTACAGTGGAAGGTAGAGACAAAAACCAATAGTAATGCCATTGGATACCATTGTTTCTCTGGCAGATGACGACTGTGAGGCGAGGTGGAACAGAGGGGAGGGTGGACAGGTGTTGGGGGCGCATGTATCGAAACTTTGTCGTGTTTCGTCTAGAAAGATGAAGGGTGTGATGATACAGATGTTCTGAGGTGATCCGTAACTCCGTATGCAAAAATGTGTGTTGGATGAATGTTGGAGTCTTACTGTAGTGTTCGTCATACAATGTGGTGAACAACTGTAATTCAGCATAATGATTAGAAGGTGTGATGTCCGGTGTCTCGAAACGTGGTTCACCTGAGTCTAGTGAATGTGCGACTCAAATGCTGTAACATTTTTGTGGCTGAACCAGAATGGTCATATATGATTTATGATTATGTGACACAACGGTCATGCCATGTTCTGCATCATCCAGTCTGTTTTATTGTGAGGAAAAACAATCATCATATTCGCAAACCAAGGTAAAGTAGATGTCCTGTTCCAAAGGATTATAGCTGCTTTGAGTGTTGGACAGCTGTTGGCTTACTGTGGGAAAATGTTGTGCAGTCATCATTCTGATGGATGACACGGAGGTAATGAGATACTGTGTTTGCATAATGAATGCATATCTTGCATTATAATAACTGAAATAACGGTGTTACGAGTGTCTAGTCCACAAATGAAGTCGCTTTCTTCGAGGTGCTATTTCATTAGACTGGATAGTTGTGACACAACATCCACAAATACTGATCATCGTATATTATACCCTCTTTAAAACATTCATACATTAGTTTTCACACAAGTATTATACATTCAGGCCGTCCTTAGCTCCAGACGCATTATGCTATTTAATCGTGCGTCTACACTCACACACTGTTCATCCAGTGGGAGCAAGATTCCCTTTACCATGTATGCCTGTCCGCTGTCAGCCATTATAACACAAGGTTTTAGCGTGTGGCCACGGCTACACAAAATATATCGGCGTGGTGCTGCTGGGAGAGTGTAAAACTGCATATAGTCTACATACGATTATGCAAAATGTTTGGTAATACATTTCACCGACTTCTTCGCACTCATGCCAAGATAGCAGCCAAAGTCGCGGTTTTCGTAACTATACTGACTGAGCATTGAATACGTTTACACCTTGCAGCAGTCTGAATGAGGTCCTATTTTCACGCAGTAGAAACATTAAGTAGTGCAGTGAACAGTGCAATTATATATGTAAAGTAAGGAGGGTTTTATGCACCGTGTCATCATACAGACTTATGCAGTAAGACACAGCCAAGGATCAGCTGGACCTACTTTAGGATAAACGTCGAGTGCTGGTGGTGCGTCTAAGTAAACGTAAGCAACATCGGTGCCCCAGCACCTGGATGGTAAAACCTACAGCGCTTCGCGCAAAATACTCCTGGGTTCTGAAGCTACTCCACGTCATCCAGTAGATTTACACAAGGTCATTGATAAGGCTGTAATCTCGTTGTAGTGATGCGAAATTATAAGGAAATCAGTATCAAGTCTCGTTACCCATTGTAAGAGGTATGGCCGGATTTGTGTGTGTGTGTGTGTGTGTGTGTGTGTGTGAGAGAGAGAGAGAGAGAGAGAGAGAGAGAGAGAGTTTTTTTTTCTCTCTCTCGATATATATATATATATATATATATATATATATATATATATATATATATATATATATATATATATAATATATAACAAAAGAGAAAGAGAGACCCCCCCCCTCTCTCTCTCTGCAGAGGCATTATACTGTTTAATCGTGTGTCTACACTCACACACTGTTCATCCAGAGGGAGAAATATTTCCCTTACCAACACCAAACATCACATATGTTGGTGATGACCCTACTCTCACCTGCCCACCTCCTCACTCGCTCCTGCTCCACAACAGTCCACTTCCACACACACCTTGCCACCAGGCAGAGTGGTTAAGCCCTCCCACCCTCTCTGTTCCTGCAACGTTTCCTTCCTCTCCAAATACCTCGTCCCACTGTCCAACCTCTCCTCAAGTACCCCTTTACCGACGAAATATTCTAGTCTCTTTCTAAATGCATTGGGAATATAGTTTTCAGTGTTCAGCGTCATCGGACACAGCATCACAGATAACCGTAATATCAAAATCTGTTGTCGAACTTGTTATTATGAATCTCGTATGATGGCTCTAAACAATTTCCCATCTACAATCAAAATCACCTAAGTGCCCGGTACACATTACACGTCATGATATTTTAGGTCCTGCTTCCCGTTTACCTACGATTGATATATTATGTGTCCATTTCTGTTATTGAAATTGCAAGGATAGTATCGGGCCTGTATTCACTGTTACAGACAAGGACCCTTTTTCCTTCCCTGGATGTATTATATTATATCGTATTGTAGCAACTTGTAATGACGCCATAAATTCACCAGTCTGTTTGTTTCTCTCTCTCTCTCTCTCTCTCTCTCACACACACACACACACACACACACACACACACACACACACACACACACAAAAACGACCCTTCCTCTTACAATGGGTAACGAGACTTGATACTGATTTTCTTATAATTTCGCATCACTACAACGAGATTACAGCCTTATCGATGATCTTGTGTAAATCTACTGGATGACGTGGAGTAGCTTCAGAACCCGAGAGTATATTGTGTAAAGCGCTGTGGCTGGGTTTTACCATCCAGGTGCTGGTGCACCAATGTTGCATACGTATACTTGGATGCTCCAGCACCACTCAACGTTTATCCTAACGTAGGTCCAGCTTAACTCTGGTTGTGTTATACTGTATAAGTCTGTATGATGACACGGTGCATAAAACCCTCCTTACTTTACATATAACATTGCATTGTTCACGGCATTACTTAATGTTTCTGTTGCTTGAAAAGTGGATCTCATTCAGATTGCTGGGAGCTGAAAGTGTGTTCAATGCTCAGTCAGTATAGTTACGAAAACCGCGACTTTGGCTGCTATGTTGGCATCAGTGCGAAGAAGTCGGTGAAGTGTACGGTATTACAAGATTTTCTGTACACACACACACGTAGACAATATGCAGTTTTACACTCTCCCAGCAGCACCACGCCACCGATATATTTTGTGTAGCCGTGGCCACATACTAAAACCTTGAGGCAGACAACGGACAGGCATTCATGGTAAAGGAAATCTTGCTCCCTCTGGATGAACAGTGTGTGAGTGTAGACGCACGATTAAATAGCATAATGCGTCTGGAGCTAAGGACGGCCTGAATGTATAATACTTGTGTGAAAACTAATGTATGAATGTTTTAAAGAGGGTATAATATACGATGATCAGTATTTGTGGATGTTGTGTCACAACTATCCAGACTAATGAAATAGCACCTCGAAGAAAGCGACATCATTTGTGGACTAGACACTCGTAACACCGTTATTTCAGTTATTATAATGCAAGATATGCATTCATTATGCAAACACAGTATCTCATTACCTCCGTGTCATCCATCAGAATGATGACTGCACAACATTTTCTCACAGTAAGCCAACAGCTGTCCAACACTCAAAGCAGCTATAATCCTTTGGAACAGGACATCTACTTTACCTTGGTTTGCGAATATGATGATTGTTTTTCCTCACAATAAAACAGACTGGATGATGCAGAATATGGCATGACCGTTGTGTCAAATGCTTAACCCGAGACGTCCAGTCGACGTATGGGTACGTTGCAACATTTTGCATTTGCCAGTCCTGACGACTTACTGGTATGTCGGGCAATTGCAAGGTCCCCTGGGGGTAGGGGTTTTTTTCAAGAATAATCCCCCAGTATCCCTGCTTGTCGTAAAAGGCGACTAAAAGGGTTGGCGGAGGGTTAGTGCCCCTCCCCGGAAAACAACTAACTAAAAAAACAAACAATAAGCCTCGGACAAGGACTGACCAAACGATGACGTCCAAGGACCGGACAAAGGACTTGGTAATGGCTACGTGGAATGTAAGAGGAGCGAATGATGAGGTGAAAGAGAGAGAGATTGTCCAGGTGCTTGACGGTGCGAAAGTGGATGTATGTGGATTAACTGAAACAAAATGGAGAGGAGAAAGTGTGAGAGAATGGGAGTATGGATGGGGTATATGTGCAGGAGTAGATGAGAATGAGAGGGCAAAGGAAGGAGTATGTATAGTTGTGTGTAAAAGATGGAAGAGGAGCATAAGACAGTATGGATCAGTTGGGTCTACGATTGTGTGGGTAAAGTTGAAAGTTGGAATACAAATGTGGGCGATTGTGTGTGTGTATGCGCCAACGCAAGATCGTGCTAGAAGAGTGAGAGAAGAGTTCTGGACAAATGTAGAAGTGTGCATGGAAAAGTCTGGAAGAAATGAGAGAGTGTTTATGATTGGTGATATGAATGGTAAAGTTGGGAATGTGAAGGTGGATGGAATAGTTGGTGAGTGGGGTGTGCCTGCTGAGATAGATGAGAATGGGAGTGCGTTAGTGGACATTTGTGCTGGGAGGGGGTTGGTGATAGCCAATACCCTCTTCAGGCATAAAATGATCCACAGGTATACATGGCGAGTGATGAGAAGGGTGGGTGGTGAACTGAATGAAAGGAAGGCAATGATGGATTATGTGTGTGTGGATGAAAGGATGTGAAGATGTGTAATGGATGCAAGAGTTTATAGAGGATGGGGGAGTAAACTTTCTGACCACTACTTGGTGGTGGCCAGAATTAGATTTCAAGTAAGATGGAGGAATAGAAGAAAGGAAAGACGAGAGGAAGGAGTAGTGGCAAGGAGAGTGGAAAGGTTAGAAGAGGATGAGAAAAAGGCAGAGTATAAGAGAGAAGTGGAGGAACGATTGGGCAAATATGAACTGGAGCAGATGGGAGACATGGAAGGTGTGTGCAGGATATTTACAGAAGAAATATGTGCAGCATGTGATGTGGTGTGTGGAAGGAAGAGAAGACGGAGGGGGGTGCAAGGAACAGCGTGGTGGACTGAAGAGGTGAAACAGGCTGTGGCACAAAAGAAGAAAGCATACAATGAATGGATGAGAAATAGGGGCGTGGAAGAAGTTGAGAGGCGGAAGAGAGAGTTATATGTAGAAAGAAAGAGAGAGGTGAAAAGATTAGTAAGAGAAAGTAAGAAGAGAGTGGATGAGGAATTTGAGTGTAAAGTGGAGGGACTGTAAGAAAATGTTCTGGAAAGAGGTGAAAAGAGTAAGACAGGGTGGAAGTGAAGTTAGCAGGGGAGTGAAAGATAAAAATGGTAGATTACTAGTGGAGAAGGGAGAAAAAGTGACCAGATGGAGAGAACACTTTAAGGAATTGTTGAACGTAGAGGATGGAAGTAATGCAAGTATAGGTGGCTGGGGAATGGCTGGGAGAAGGAGGGAAGTGAGAAGACAGGAAGAAATCAGTAGGATAGAAGTTGTGGAAGCAATGAAGAAAGTTAAATCGGGGAAAGCCCCAGGAATTGATCGAGTGTGTGGTGAAATGCTGAAGCATGGGGGAAAGATAGTAGTAGAATGGATGTGGAAGATGTGCAGATTGGCCTGGGAGGAAGGTAGAGTCCCGGAGGATTGGAAGTCAGGTATAATTATTCCCTTGTACAAAGGAAAAGGAGAAAAAGAAGTGTGTGGTAATCATAGGGGCATTTGTCTTCTTAGTATAATAGGAAAAGTGTATGGTAGGATACTTATTGACAGAGTTTGAGAAAGAACAGAGAAATTAGTTGGAGAAGAACAGGGAGGCTTTAGGAAGGGAAGAGGTTGTGTAGATCAGATATTCATTCTTAGATCTTTAGTGGAAAAGTTTCTAGAGAAGGGAAAGAAGTTGTATGTGGCTTTCATGGATTTGGAGAAAGCATATGACAGGGTGGATAGACAAGGATTGTGGAAAGTGTTAAGAATATATGGAGTAGATGGGAAGTTGTTGAATACTGAGAAGAGTATGTACGATGGTGCGAAGGCTGCAGTGCGTGTGGATGGTGAACTAAGTGAATTTTTCTCTTTGAAGGTTGGGTTGAAACAGGGATGTGTCATGTCTCCATGGTTGTTCAATCTGTACATGGATGGGGTAATAAAAGAGGTACAAGGTAGGGTAGTGGATGTTGGAGTGGCCCTGGTGAGAGAGGATAGTGTTTGGAAACTCCCTGTACTGTTGTTTGCAGATGATACTGTGTTGTTGAGTGAAGACGAAGGGGAGCTGCAAGGCTTGGTGGATGAGTTTGGAAGTGTGTGTAAGAAACGGAATCTAAAGGTGAATGTAGGGAAGAGGGAAGTGATGGTCTTTGAAAGAGGTGAAGTCAGTGAATGTACAGCGAGGTTGGATGGTGAGGAATTGGAAAATGTGAGTACGTTTAAGTACTTGGGTAGTGTGGTGAGTAAGGATGGAGGTTTGGAGGGTGAAGTGCTTGAAAGGGTACAGCAGGGAGGAAAGGTTGCTGGTTCTTTGAAAGCAGTGATAAGAAACAGGGAAGTGAGCATGGAAGTGAAAAAGTTACTACATGACAGTATTGTGATACCAACTCTAACGTATGGAAGTGAAGCTTGGACGTTGTTGGAAGGACACAAGTCAAGAGTGAGAGCAGTGGAAATGAATTATTTAAGAGGAGCCTGTTGAATCACATGGAGAGACAGGCTGACGAATGAGAATATAAAGGAGCATTGTGGTGTTGATGTGGATGTGATAGGAAGCGTTATGAGGAACACACTGAGGTGGTTTGGCCATGTGGAGAGGATGTAGGGTGAAAGACTGACGAAGAGAGTGTATGTGAGTGAGGTGGAGGGGGGAAGAGGGAGGGGGAGGCCGAGGATGAGGTGGAGGGATGGGGTGGAAAGGTATATGAGAGAGGGGGATGTGAGTTGGGAGCAGGGGAGTGAAATGGCGGGGGACAGGGCGACTTGGAGGCGATTTGTTTGTGGCCACCCCAAACGGGATTGAGGCGTCTGGCAATAGATAGATAGATAGATTCAATATTCACGCGTGATTTTTCGTACGTATACACGGGACACCTTCGTCTATTCCTCTACAAGATGCCAAGCAAGGACAATGCCTTACACCGAATAACTTCCCCCTCCCCCTGTACGCCATTGTCTCGCCAATTCACCTGTTACCAGTGACCTGGCCGATAAAGACATTGCGGGCCAGAGTGATTCCACAATCGATGACAATGTGGAGGACAAAGTTTACATAGCATTAGAGGAAGAAACAGTCAGAAATGATGATCAGGTAATGTGGCAAAAGAAGGTCAGGTATGGTGATGAGTTATTGAGTGAAACAATGCTTATAATGCCTATATTACTGTTTGAAAACCAATATACTCTCGTACTACATAAAAATTCGTACCAAGTATATAAATAAATACCGTTTATGAGTGGTGTGAAATAGTTACCCTCCCATAGAACTCGTTTTCTTTGGTGCCAGCCTGTTAGAAAACCCAGTCAGGTAAGGAGGTACTGCTACCTGGATCAAGTATTTTAAACCTCAGGTGAGCGATTTCTCTATGAAATTTCGATGTTTCTCACCAAAAACAGAGGTTTTAGCCAAACAAAAAAATAAATCGAAAATACCTCGGGATTGGGGGGTGTCGGAGGTGCGAAATAGCTCAGGACGTGACGGGTTAATCATAAATCATATATGACCATTCTGGTTCAGCCACAAAAATGTTACAGCATTTGAGTCGCATATTCACTAGACTCAGGTGAATCACGTTTCGAGACACAGGACATCACACCTTCTAATCATTATGCTGAATTACAGTTGTTCACCACATTGTATGACGAACACTAAAGTAAGACTCCAATATTCGTCCAACGCACATTTTTGCATACGGAGTTACGGATCACCTCAGAACATCTGTATAATCACACCCTTCATCTTTCTAAACGAAACACGACAAAGTTTCGATACATGCGCCCCCAACACCTGTCCCCCCCTCCTCTAATCCAACTCGCCTCACAGTCATCTCCTGTCCGAGAAACAATGGTATCCAATGGCATTACTATTGGTTTTTCTCTTTACCTTTGCAGACAGAGTATGACTTGATAGAATATTGTTTTTGTGGATACTAGAAACTGTAGCGGAGGGGAAGTTCTGCGGGTCTGGCCATTCAGTTGCTATTACTACGATGTAAACAAACACAGTGGTGCCACATTTCACCAAAAACACCACCCGCTGTACTCGTTAGAAGTGGAGGCAACTGTACCATCTGGTGTTTGGAGCAATGAGCAGCAGAATATGATGTATTTTGATGAATTTTATGCATAATAATCGTAATTATAATTTCAGAACATGTTTATAGACATACGATAATAGCCTTCTGTAACAGTAAATAAGGAACTAACCATGATATCTGGCATTTTATCTTATACCCAGTGACGATATAGTAGAAACGGAATTGAAGAATAACATAGTACATGAGATTTATGTTTTTCGTCCATAATAATATTTGAGATTTTCTTTCATATTCATCACATTTGTTGAGAGTTACATTAAAACGCAGCATGTTACCAACAGAAATGTTGCAGGAGTTTGAAATATGGGGTAAACAAGCTTGATATGAAAGTAGCCAAAAAAGACAAAGTGCAGGATAAGTAACCCGAAAAATTTCGGATAGCTACTGGGATGGCCAGGCACTGAATATTTTAGGGGTGGTCAGTGCCATCTTGGCTACCCTTCTGGGTACACAGCTCAACACTGCAGCAATTACAACAGAGTTCGAGGATTATATAATAGACTATGTTCTAAGGTGTGGGAAGCATGACTACATAGTAAACTAGTGGTAACAACTGATATCCAACACGAGGTGGCATCAGTGTGCAGAGGGCATTTTGGGGTGAAGGATATTCCCGTAGGATGGTTCTTCCCTCAGTTTTAATCATGCACTTAATACAACATTTTCCTTTTATTTGCCCCGAAGGCAGAATGCCATATTTTTTGGAATATGAACTGAATTCATCAGCAACGAATACCCATAAATTCCATAATTATAAAATCATTCAAGTGCATAAATGAAATAAACAAGTAGCCATTCATTTATCTTTATACTTACCTACTCAGCTGTTAATGATCCCTTCCTGAGTTGCTTCCCTTATTTTTAACACAAAGCATATTTAGTAACTTAGATAATATATAATCTCAAAAACAATGATAATCAAACATCAGATCCCTCCCCATAACTAAACCGTTATGATGAGTAGTAACCATGTAGGCAAATTTAAATCTTTGTTTATATGTCTGTAAAGAGAGGAACACGGATGTAGCAACAGTGACAACATAAACTCTCATGGTTTGACAATTGTGTCATTACTGGTATACTTTTAGGTATCCCGTCCACTTATTACTCTTCAGTAAGCATCTCGGGTTTCTTCAAATGCAGGAAAGGCAATTTGT
This sequence comes from Coenobita brevimanus, assembly GCF_032717465.1. Taxonomy (NCBI): domain Eukaryota; kingdom Metazoa; phylum Arthropoda; class Malacostraca; order Decapoda; family Coenobitidae; genus Coenobita; species Coenobita brevimanus. The sequence goes on along the minus strand of NC_136997.1, from coordinate 16,885,366 downwards.
GCAAGGAGACTACTTTCTGTATTGGGACGTACATTAACTGTGGGAATTCTTTGCCGACTTAGTTGAAGAAACGCCTCAAGGTTGTGAGTTTACATGAGCATCAGTGTGAATATGATGACTAATCCAAGGGCTAATTTCACACAAGACTCATTTATAAAACAATTTTAAATGTCGCACATCGTCCTGTTTGGTGACTATTACAACTCCTACAGTATACGTGCTGAGGAGGATTAAATTTAACATTAATAGAGACTAGTCATTTTTTTTTTAATTATCAGTATGAGAGGGAGTTGAACTGATATCTAACTTCGTAAAACTTATTTTGTAAGTCTCCGTGTCAGATTCCTTGCCTGAAATATCATTCTTGGGAAAATATTGTATACTGAAGGGCAATCCTATGTTATGTGGAGAAAAGGTAGATGGAAGAGTATACCCTAAATTCACAAATGTTTATTGTACATAATATTTGGTTATGGATCTTTCTTTAGAAAACACTGCTTGTCACATGATTATAAGGAAATATAAGTGTGAAAACTATAGACATACAGAATGAGGACATCCAGGGTGGCATGGATATGGTGAGGCATTCATTGTTGTAGGTAATAACGACGGAAGGCATGGAACCCCATCAAGGGATTCACCAGGTTGCCTGATCGAAGCAAACCCCAAGGTCTCCTCTATATACAGTATGTGGTTAAACCTAGTGCCATTTGTAGTCAAACAAGAAACCCGAAACCAGGGAACCACACACCCCAAGGACAATACTATAACTGTGTCAACGTTATGCCAGCCTAATGTCTATGTTACCTGAGTTATAGCAGAGTAACAGTTTAGTTTTCCTTCGTTTGGTAGCCTGTGGCATGCATAGTATTGATAAAAAAAAATTGGCAACACATTCATCATCCAGCATTTCACATAAAGGATTGCACACACACACACACACACACACACACACACACACACACACACACACACACACACACACACAGAAAGTGAGAGAGACTCACATATAATGGGACTGGGCCAGCTCTTCAGCTGTCTGGATACGGCTGGGGTAGGCAGGGATGGTGAGCACGGCCACCAGGTTGCCAGTGTAGACAACAGCCAGGATTTCCACCACCAGCCACCAGGATGTCAACCACACTCGCGCCCACAGCATACGTGCCTTCCTGTCATCCATGGCTTGACCCAGCAACACGGCAGCCACCTGAAGCGTCAATATCCTTTATATATATATATATATATATATATATATATGGTGAGTGTAGCCTATACACTGTATATACACTGTATATGGCTAGTGAGGGAGTGATCGCCCTCTACCTACACAGATCAAAAGCCCTCGGGAGCAGGGGGGTGGTTGCTTTCTCAGGCAGAGGAACTCCTTGAGAGTGAAATGGCTGGGAAGCATGCCGGCACGTGACTGGCTACAGCATAGCTGGGTCTTTCGGGTGTGGGCAATCAGGCAAGTTAGCTGCCTACTGCGACTGCAACACAATGGCAAGGTGTTCAGGAAGTTAGCCAAAGAAACCTTGATGGACTCTGAAAGAACAATAATGGCCCCCAGTCCCGTGCAGCCCTTAAATGGGCAGGGGGTGCTAAGAATCTCACGGTTGCCTCAATTACAATCTAATTCCTTTGTCAATGCAAAAAATACAATTAAAATTGGTAACTGGAATGTGAGAACGGTAAATCATGACGGTAAAATCGATGAGTTAGTGAAGGTTTTTCAAAATTACGGACTTGATATTTGTGCTCTGACAGAAACTAGATTAACTGGAGTTGATAAGTTGGATTTGGAGGATGGTATACGTTTATTGATATCTGGTCGACAGGACGGAATGCATTATCAGGGAGTAGGATTGTTGCTGGGTTGTAAGGCAAATAAGGCTTTATGTGAGTGGGATCCTATAGATGAGCAATTGTTATACGCAGGGTTTAAATCAAATCATGGCAACGTCAGTCTGTTTGTGTGTTATGCACCTACTAATGATGCACTCGATGAAAGGAAAGACACATTTTATGAAAAGTTCCAAGAAGGAGTGGGAAGGGTACCTAGACATGATGTTTTGATCTGCGTTGGAGACTTTAATGCAGTAATGGGCTGTTCAAATGAGGGATTTGAGGCATGTATGGGTAAGATGGGAGTTGGTAGTAGGATGAGTGAAAATGGAGTGAGGTTTGGAAGCTTCTGTCTAGCAAATGACTTAGTCATCGGGGGCACACTCTTTCAGCATTGCAATATACACAAGACAACTTGGGTGTCGCCGTGTGGAAAATATAAAAATCAGATTGATCACATCGCTATCAGTAGGAGGCATAGAAGTTCTCTGCTAGATGTTCATGTTAAACGGGGAGCGGATATTGGTAGTGACCATCAACTCAGCATTGCAAAAATAAGGTTTAAACTTAAAAATCAGAAGAAGGAAAAATCTGGTGTTGGTAGATTCGATATTGTTAAGCTTAGAAGGGAAGGAGAAGAAAAGGAGGAATTCAGATTAGAATGCAGAAATAGGTTTTTGGTGTTGGAAACGTTGGAAGAGGGGGAGAGAAGTGTAGATGAGATGTGGGAGGATGTGAACAAAGTTTTGCATGAGACTGCTGAATGTACGACTGGAAGGAGACATGGATTCAGGAGAAAGAAATGGATATCAGAGGAAACGTGGGATATGATAAAAAAGAGAGGTGAGGCTAAATTGAGGAGTGAGATGCAATGCGTTGATGAACGAGAGATTGAATTAGCAAGAGCTGCGTACTGGAGTTTGAATTCAGAAGTAAGAAGGTTAGCTAGGAGAGATAAAAGAAGATGTGTGGATGAAAAGGTTGCAGAGACTGAAATCTTAATAAACAAAAATGATGGACAGAGTCAAAGAATAGCATATGAATCGATTAGAGAACTGAGTGGTAATGCAGGTAAACGCAAGGAAATACCAGTTAGAGACAGGGAAGGAAATTTATTGACCAAAGATGGAGATATTAAAAATAGATGGAAAGAGCATTTTGAGACAGTTCTTAATAGACCAATACCACCAGAAGAGGATATACCGTCTGCTCAGGAAGATTTAAATATAGAAACAGGAGAGTTGAGGCTTGCAGAAGTGGAGAAAGCAGTAAAACAGTTAAAGAATAATAAGGCACCAGGGGAGGATGGTTTATTTCCGGAAATGTTTAAAGTGGAGGGGGATAGATTAATAATGATCTTGACCAAGCTATTCAATAAGATATGGGTGACGGGGTTACTACCATCAGTTTGGAAGAATGGTGTAATTGTTAAAGTTCCGAAGAAGGGAGACCTGAGTGAATGTGGTAATTGGAGGGGAATCTCTTTGTCACCGATAGCTTTGAAAGTTTTCAGTAGAGTGTTGTTAAATAGGTTGGAGCCGGTGGTTGAGGGTATTCTGAGGGATGAACAGGCTGGTTTTAGAAAGGGACGTGGTTGCAATGATCAGATCTTTATAGTTAGGCATTTGATGCAGCAAGTTAATGAAATGAGAGTACCGTTAAGTCTTTGTTTTGTTGATTCTGAAAAGGCTTTTGATAGTGTTTCGAGAGAGACTATGGGGAAGATCATGAGACATTATGGAATACCAGAGGAGTTTGTGAGGGTCATTATGAATATGCATGAGGACACATTTTGTAAGGTGATGGTTGATGGTTGTCTGAGTGATTCGTTTGAAGTCAAGTCCGGAGTAATTCAAGGTGGTGTTCTATCGCCTTTACTATTTATATTGGTCATTGATTACATTATGAAACGCGCTGGAACAGAAATTGGTGCAGGTATACTTTGGGGAGAGAACAGGAAACTTTTGGATTTAGATTATGCAGATGATATAGTTTTGATTTGTGATGGGCCAGAAGAGATGCAGAGAGTGTTGGACTGTTTGGTGAGTGAAGGTCGCAAGGTGGGTTTGGTTATTAATTGTGGAAAAACTGAAATAATCAATATGAATATGGAAAATGCGCAGAAATGTGTAATTGGAGGTATGGTTGTAATGCAAGTTGATAGGTTTAAATATTTAGGTACTTATTTAGCCAAGGAAGGTTCTTTGAACTTTGAATTCGAGGAAAGGTTAAAGAAGGCTAATCAGTCAATGGGAATGCTTAAAAATATTTGGAATAATAACAATTTCTCTGTGCATACAAAAATCAAACTTTATAAGGTAATGGTTAGGAGTATCTTAATTTATGGACACGAGTCTTGGTACAGCACAGTGACTATGGAAAATAAATTCTTGGTGTTTGAAAATAAAGCACTTAGAAGAATATTAGGAGTTAAGTGGTGGGAAAGGATACCAAATAGTAGAATTAGAGAAATAACGGGAGTGAAGCCGATCAATATGTTAGATTCTCACGATGGAAGTGGCTAGGACATGTGTATAGGAGACAGGGAATAGTACGAGGTACACCAGGGTGGGTGGCACTTGGTAGGGGAGGTAGAGGAAGGCCAAAAGAGACGTGGGTGAGGACAATGAGACGGGAAGCTGGAGATGAGTGTTGGGGAGATCTTGAGGAGTTAGCACAAGATAGGATGTGGTGGTGTGAGTTCATCGAGGCCCTATGCATCCCCGAGGGTGCCACAGGAAATGATTGATTGATTGATATATATATATATATATATATATATATATCTATATATATATATATATATATAAATATATATATATATATATATATATATATATATATATATATATATATATAAATATAGAAATCTCTCCAATTTCCAATGTAATACAGCCAAAGGCATGTCCAGAAAGTGGTATCATCCGGATAGTGGGACCCTGCCTCCTGGACTGGTACTTATGGACACTAACCCAGCCTAACTCAGAAAACCACTTACTTAACTCCCTACTGGACTTGGTTACACCTATTTAAGACCCTATTCACACAAATAAGGGACAGAAAGCATGAAATTAATGAAAAGGAACCAGAGAATGGGGATTTAGAGGTGAGTAGGGAAAATATTTAGCAGTATTCAGGGTACTTACTGTACAAAAAGTCCGTGGCTGTCGCGATGAATAACCCGCCTCCTCTCAGACTCTGACAGCAATAAGGTGCACCTGAAGCACCGACAGTAATCCAGTGTTGCACTGCACTTAATCCTTTGCTCTATGAAATCTAATTTCTTAACACTATGCATTCTTTTCTCACCTGTACTCTACTTAATACTGACCACTGTTGCACTCTGAACTTGAGCCTTTGCACTCTGAATTCTATTTTCTTAACTCTTTACATTCTTTGCTTACTTGCTCTTGCACTTGAAACTCTGCACTGTACAGTAGCACACTGCATCTAATCCTTTGCACTCTGAATTCTAATTTCTTAACACCGTACATTCTGTTTTCTACACTGCACACCACTGTAAATTCCCGTGTGGTTTAGTGGCAAGTTTTTGCTGTTTATTCACTGTCAGAGTCTGAGAGTAGGTGTTGCAGGTGGCCGAGGGGTGCGTCACTGGGACGTGATGATGGACTACCCACTGCAGATGACTCTGAAGACAGGGGCGTACTCACGTCCAGTGGCAACTCCACCATGGTTCATGTGCTAGGCTGTGGCTCGGAGATGGAAGGCCTGTCTTGGGGAGGCAGTGGTGTGAAGCCAGGGCTGGGCATGGTGGGAGTCATGGGCATGAAGAAATTGTCAATGGTTGATTGACGTAAGGAACATCGATTCTGGTAATTGTTAATGCGCTGCCTCAAAGCATGCACTTCCTCCACAAGTCCCAGTGGCCCCATCTCCCTGTTGTAGTCCAGGTGTTCTAGGTAGTCAAGAATGAACTTGATATACTCCCAGAGTACACTTAGCTAGGGGATGGCTGGAGTAGTGGCACGCTGAGAGAAGTCTGCATCATCGTCACTGTCCTCATTGGAATCTTCAAGCTGGGTATTTGTACCAGCAACTGAAGATGCGATCTCGATATCAGACATGATCTGATACGCAGGATCGTCCTCGTCGTCATCCAGCCACTCGCACACTTTGTTCGCATCAATGTCGTCACCAGCCACACAAAGACGTACATGGAAGTCATCCATGTCCCTAGAAAGTCTTGCACCACATTGGCTCCGAGAAGTAGACGAGACCAACCACTTTCCAGAGTCTTGACAGAGACTTCCCTTCACGCACTGGCCCAGTTGTAAATGGCTGACTTGATGTTATAGTGGCAAATGTTTTCCACAGTCCACTGGCCTCGTGTGTCCTGTCCCTCCCTGCCCTTGTCCTCATCCTCAAGAATAACCATCACCTTGTCCAGGAACTTCCAAAGGTACAGTCTCTTCTTTGCCACGATCACTCCTTGGTCCATTGTTGGATGAAAGCAGTTGTATTAGGTGGCAAAACATGCACCTAATGTGGCATTCTCAGCTACCAACCCCTTGTCAGATGTATGCACAGGTGCACTGTCCAGAAGGAGGGCCTTTACCTGGTCGTGTGGGATTCCCAGCATGTTCGTCTGGTAATGATGACCTCCTTGACAAAGTGCTGGTGAAACCAGTCTTTGAAGTTCTTGGCTGTGAAACAAGCCTTCACAGAATGGTACCACACAACAGGAAGGACATCCATCACCCCACGAAGACAACGAGGCTGCTTTGCACGGCCAACAATAATGGGAGCCAGTGCATGCCATTAGCAGTGGCACAATACAAAGCAGATATCTGTTGCATCCAGAGCTTGTGCCAGGTACACACTTCTCCATCTTCTCTGCTAGAGTGTTCATTGGCAGTGAACAATAGAATAGACCAGTTTCAACAGCATCGTAGAGTGACCGAGAGTGAGGACCTCCCTGTCAATCAAGCCCTTCACCTTCAGCCGAATCTCCTCTAATCCCTCCTTGTTGGCGTCCAGGGCTTCGCCATGGGCCTTGCGGTTGGTAAGGCCATCCCATAACTTGAAAGAGAAGAGCCAACCCTCGGATGCCTTAGAGTCTGGTGTTGTGTAACCTTACGAACTTCTCGGCGGCAGCCTTCAGCTCCGTACCACGCACCAGTACACCAGCAGCACGTTGTTGTCAGTACCAAATCAGTGTGGAGTGGTCAATTTCTGCAAACCAGGGAGTGTACATAACCTTCCTCTCCATGTTGCGTTTGTCTTCGATGCGAAGTCAGCCATGTACTGGGTGAGCTTGTCCCAGGATTTCTTGATATCAAACAAGGTAGAGCGGGCCAGATTGAATTCACAGAGGATGCGCAACATCGATTATCCCACATCCACCTTCTCCAGTTCTCCCTCTTCTCCAGAATTAGAACCACTTGCTTCCTCTTCTCGGGCAGTGGGGCCATTATCACACACACGAGAAAAGGGAGCAGAGGAACAACAGGGCCTGCAGAAGGTAGGGCACCACCACAAAAGGAAGCACATGGGCGGCCATGGTGAAGAGCGTGCACTCACGATGATGGGTAGACGGGAAATAGGGAGGAGGCAGCATCATCCTACTGGACATCGGTGGAACTACACGGCAAAACACAGCTGGTCCACGCTGTGCGCCAAGTTCAATTTAAGGGTGAAAAAAATCCGATTTTTTTGCTTTTTTACGTTTCTTGGCCATTTTTGGGTTCCGAAGGTCTGGGCCTAAAATCTCTGGATACTGGGGAGTCCCGATACTGGGCGTCCATATACTAAAGAGACTACTGTAATATATATATATATATATATATATATATATATATATATATATATATATATATATGTACACAGTATGTGTGTGTGTGTGTGTGTGTGTGTGTGTGTGTGTGTGTGTGTGTGTGTGTGTACAGTCGCCAAACTTTCCACCTGCGCCACCTAGCTACGAGAGGTGGGTACCGGGTGCTGACAACAGTGTATATGTTTGTTCGTGTGTACATGCTTAACGGAAGTTCGGATCATTAACTCCCGTCTTCCGTAGTGAACCTCAGAGTTCATCCCAACATTCAGTCGACAATTTTTAGGCGATAGGATTTCAAAAACTTCTTGAAAGTACTGGATAATGTAAGTATTGAAAACAATAAGTAAAATATTCTAAAAGATCGCATCTTTACATATATTACATATTTACATACGTATTCTTTTTCATTATCACATGATAAACCCATAGCTAAAAATTGTCTACTGAATATTGGGGGGAAGAACAGTCGTGTGACCGACCCTTACGGTAGAAAAATAGATGCCGGTGTCTGACTGTTTGTTTTGCATTTTACCAGTCCTGGGCCAGTCTCGATTAAACCTATTGAAATATCATTCTTGATCCGAGACAAGATTAGATAAGTTAGGTCGTTAATCGTTACAGGATTACTCATTGGGCGGATATTAATTTAAACTAAGTAGGAGAGATAGGAACTGTAGATGTCGGAGGTTGCAACTTGTTCGTTGAGGCAGAATACTGCCTCGAGTCAGCTAGTCACGAGTCGACGGGCGGTAAAGCTCCTAGGTTCGTAGGATTTAAAAAAAAAAAAAAAAGTGTTCCAGCCAGTAATAATTTCATGTTCGTTGTGTTACATTTACCTATCACATAAGTAATATAACAGGCAATGGTGATATTAATGTCCCAACAATTCATGAATCAATGGCTATCTATCTATCTATTGCCAGACGCCTCAATCCCGTTTGGGGTGGCCACAAACAAGTCGCCTCCAAGTCGCCCTGTCCCCCACCATTACACTGCCCTGCTCCCCATTCACACCCCCCTCTCTCATATACCTCTCCACCCCATCTCTCCATCTCATCCTCGGCCTCCCCCTCCCTCTTCCCCCCTCCACCTCACTCACATACACTCTCTTCGTCAGTCTTTCACCCTCTATCCTCTCCACATGGCCAAACCACCAAATTGTGTTCCTCTTAACGCTTCCTATCACATCCACACCACAACGCTATGTGCTTAAAATGGCTGAAAGCTTTTGCATACTGTGATGGAGAGGTGGTGTCTTCATCTTGATATAATGTGAGATAATGTTGTTCGGTGAATAATCGATGAGCGTGTAAATGTGTGACCTCTCACATAAGCGGCACCGCTCACAGTCAATTTTCCTTGGAATGTGTAATTCAGTCATTCGTTAGATGAATGGACTATAAAGGTGTGCTGTAATGACCATAGTCATCTGAAATATGATACGGTAAGTCGTAATCATAGCTGATATAATAGCCACATTCGACAACAGTATGCTTATACTCTGCCTGTTGAGGTGACAGTATTTAAACCTTCTAGCTCTTCGTGGTGCACGGCACAACACATAAAAACACTTACTTGAAGTACTACCAACGAGGATGTAAGCAACCGTTAACAGTGTCTGAACATCATCCTAATGTTTATTGGTCAGTGTCATTCATGATGTGAATATGGCAGGTAATCATACTTGTAACTGGATGTAGATGTTATGTAAATGCATTCCTCTTAAACCAATACTGATAATGGTATCATATGATAACCCTGTGAAATGAAATTACTGATATAAGGAGAGCGTAAGAGAGAGAGAAAGGCTTGGAGCGATTCCAGTATATAGTGCAATAATATGTTATGGTAACAGTGTAATAATAATATAGAAAATAAAAGGTTTAATATTGTTAAGAATGCAAATATTTAGTAGAATGCTAATGGATCTCAAAATTTAGTTCGGCAATTATTGTCACTGGCGGTATGAATAACGTAACCCCCCCCCCCCCCGTCCGGCGCCTTCCTGGCCTTCACTATTCCAAGCTCCCCTCTTAAGCAGCTCTCCCACCGGCTCGACCAGTTGCAGCAAACCGTCGCATGGAATTGTTGCGTGCCAAAGGTGGCACGGACCAAGGCCAAATAAGTGTAGTATAATAATATATATATCATAATATTATATATACCGATATATATACTGTATTTTTTTTTTATAAATAACAGAACGGAGGAAGGAAAAACAAATGGGTAAAAAAAATAATCCATACACCACATTACTGGTGTCCTCTGTTCATAAAATATCTGTAACAGACTTGAACAGTTGTGGGTTGAAATTTGGAGGAAAACAACTCTGGGGAAGCGAGTTCCAGAGAGATGCAGTTCGGGGAATGAAAGAATTCTGATAGGCAGAAGTTCTGCAATATGGTTGAATGACATTCCAGTCATGAGCGCCACCAGATGCCCGTGTAGCACGGGGGAAGGCATGGAGAGGTGGCACCATGGACGCAACTTCGTCTGAGCATTTGCCAAAAAAATATCTGTAAAATAATGTAAGGGAGGCAACATTCCTTCTTACTTGCAGGGGAGGTAGTTTATATGTAACGGCAGAGTTGTTAATGATTCTAACAGCTTTATTCTGAATTTTGTCTAGTTCTCTTAATGCAACCTCTCCACAACCATTCCACAAGGGTAAGCAATATTCAAGCTGAGAGCGCACATGACTCTTATAAATTATAGCTAACTGCTCATCAGTGAAGAAGTTACGGACCCTGTACAATAATCCAAGTTTCTTTGAGGCGGTTTTAGTAAGTGATCTGACATGAGAGGTCCAGCTGAGGGCACTGTTAAGTGAAACACCAAGAATTTCAATACTTTTGGAGATGGGAATATTGGTGGCACTGAAGGTAATGTACGAATCTGGCAATATCTGTCTATTAGTAAACTGTATATATTTAGTTTTACTAGCATTAAAAGAGACAAGGTTGTTTTGTCCCCACTCACTGATTGTAGATAGATCTTGATTTATGGAGATGGCTGTACTGAGTTGAGAGGTAGAGATATTAGACTTTGTAAATGGATGTCTGAGTGTGAATGAACTATGTAGTGCTGAGTCATCTGCATATGAGTGAATGGGATTGTGAGTGACAGATAAGAGATCATTAATATAAACCAGAAATAGGGTTGGCGCCAGAACTGATCCCTGCGGCACGCCGGCGTTAATTGAGTGGAAATTCGAATATACATCATCTACTTTTACTCTTATTTTCCTGTCACTAAGATAAGAAGAAATCAAAGGAACAAAAGACGTTAGTCCATAGCAAGGGAGTTTGGACAGCAGGGAATGGTGCCATACTCTGTCAAAAGCTTTAGAGATATCAAGAGCTACTGCATGAGTCTCTCCAAAAAGATCAATTGATTGATGGATGGTATGAGTTAAGAGATTGAGTATGTCAATGGTGGATCTTTCGTGGCGAAAACCGTATTGTCTATCACTAATTAAGTTGTTGGATTCAAGATGTTTAACAATATGCTTATTAATTAAAGTTTCAAATACCTTACCAAGAGAAGATGTGACAGCTATTGGTCTGTAATTGGAGGGGTCAGACGAACTTCCTTTCTTCGGAACTGGGTGGATATTGGCTTCTTTCCATGAATTTGGGAATAAAGAAGTACGTATGCATAGTCTGAATAATTTAGCTAGGACAGAGGCAAGTTCAGGGGAACACTTTTTCAAAACAATTGGCGGAATTCCATCTGAGCCTGGAGCTTTGTTGGTAGGTAAATTGTCTAGGATGGATTTTACGTATCTTGTCTGCATTTTAAGTGGGGCAATTTCGGGAGAATCAAGTTCCAGTACTGAGACATTCTGGCTGGTATCATCTATGGTAGAGTTTCTTGCAAAGGTACTAGAAAAGATATCTGCTTTCCCACGTGGGTCATTTGTAATCTTGCCATCTGAAAATTGTAGTGGGGGAATGGAAGATGACTTGTTAAAGTTATTATTGAAAGAATTAAGAGTTGACCAGAATATTCTATTGTCATTAGGGTTGTTAAGTAGTTTTGATGTTTGCTTTTGAAGAAAGTTTGATTTAGATAGATTTGATACAGTTTTTGCATGATTTCTAGCAATTTTAAATTGGGAGAGTGATTCAGATGTTTTCGATTTTAAATAAGAGTTATATGCTAATGACTTTTGGGCTGTTGCTCTGGCACAATTGCCATCAAACCATTTTGGAGAGTTTGATTTTTTAGTGAATTGTTGACTTGGTATGAATAAATCCATACCAGCTAGTATTAAGTCGCAAATGTGGGACTGGATAGAATTGGGATCACTAGAGAAGAAAGACTGCCATGGAACATCAGCAAGATAATTTCTAAATCCATCCCAGTCTGCCCTGTCAAAGTGCCATCGGGTCACCCTGACAGGTTCAGAATGGGGAGGCGTAGGAGGGTTAACTAATGAGGCTTTGATGAGATTGTGGTCAGAGGATCCAAGTGGTGACGGTACCTATATCCTGTACCGATCTGGATTATTTGTCAAGAATAAATTCAAGAGATGGGCATTATGGTCAGGATTATCAGGTATTCTGGTTGGTTGCTTTACCAACTGGGTGAGATAAAACGATTCCGCAAACAGCTCGCACTCTAGACCAGCGTCGTCAGTCCGGGCAGAATTTACACACGAACAAACATATACACTGTTCCCAGCACCCGTTACGCACCTCTCGCGGCTAGTTGGTCCAGATGGAAAGTTTGGCGACTATACATTTTATAAGATAATGTGCGTCTGTCTGTCCTCTATGGAAATCCATAGAGATACATGTAAAACTCTAAACAGCACTAACGGTTGTAGCGTTTTACCGCGAATTTTGATGCATAGGTTACAGTACGTAATATATTGCGAAAGGGTACTAATTGAAAATGGGTGGATTTCCCCCTGGTGTACCTCTGTTGGTCCACACTGGATCTACTTGTGTTTCGGTGCGTCTAACAACAGCTTTAGGAAAGTCAGAGCAGAGCAAGCCAGGTGAATGGAGCAGGAAGAACGAGCAGAAACTCGTGTGAAAATTTGAGTGTTGGTCTTAAGAAAAAAAAAAAAAAACGAGTCAGTTGATGAATCATATAACTCGGACTAAAGAAGACTGTTCAGCATAAATAACGATCCATTTAACAAGACTGCAACTAAATTTAATGATGTACATAACAGTTGCTAATACTTTGCAAAATGTTATTAAAACTGCAAAAAGCTGAATTTTCTTAGTATCCCTCTCTTGGTCCTAACTAGAACTACACGTTTTTCAGTGCATCTGACAAAGCTTTTCGGAGCTATGGACCGAAGCAAACCAGGTGAATGGCACATGCAAGGTGAGCAGAAACCCATGTGAAAATTTTAATATTAAGATTAAGAAAAAAAATTCAGGTTAATTGATGAATCATATAATCTGCATAAATAAAAAAAGTTAATGTTTGCGTGTCTCTTTGCCCGCTACGGAAACTGAAGAGGAGGCAAACAGAACCCTACAAAGAGCTCGAACAATTATAACTTTAATAATGAATTTATTTTCTACATTACATTTGCTAAGTGTCACTCTTGGTAGCCAAGAAAAGAACTAATCATGAAGGATCTAGTCAACGTGTTGGAACCATGGTAGCTAATTACCGCAGAGCTTTATATTTCTACACACATATCATTATTTGCTAAAGCAGGCCAGATGGGTGAACGGATTAGTGGGGTTGGTGGGTAGGATTTAATGAATGGGTGAGTGTGAAGGGGCAGGGTTTAGTGGATGGGTGGGTCTGGAGGGGCAGGGTGCATGGATTGGATGGGAGGTTGGGTGAGTGGAGGTGAAGGAGGCAGTGGATGGGGTAAATGCGCAAGCTTGGCGAGTGTGATGAGACAGCATGGGTGGGTGTGTGGATGGGCAGGATGCGTCGGAGTGGCTGCATGGACAGGGTGGGAGGGAGAGTGGATGGGTGGATGGGTAGGGTAGGGGATGTGGGTGGGCCTGGTTGTAAGAAAATTGGTCCATAATACAACCAGGTACGTCAAGAATAAATCACAGGGTAAAACTGGAGGAACGTAGCTTCAATGGGTAAAATGGGACTCCAGGGCACCTCCTTCCAATGGAAGAGTGTTGATCCAGGCTTCCAAGCAATGTCAGGGAACGTTGGCCATCACTGTGATTAAGGACAATAAATACTGATGAAGTGTGGGAGAATGCCAGGCGACGGGAGGAACGGTACCATATTAACTGCCCACCAGCTTCAGGAAAAATATATAGAAAAGAAAAGGGTACTGTACTTAAAAAGTATACTCGTATAGAAAAGAAAAGGAAGCTGTACTTTTTTCTGTTAATTCGGAAAAGGTCTTTGACTGGGTCCCCTGGCAGGCGATAAAGTGGAAATTGACAAAGTCTGGTATCGAGGAATGCCTCGATAGTGTGGTTATGGGTATATATGTGTGTGCTTGCAGCCAGGTGAGAGTGGGTATTTGAATGGTGAGTTATCCAGGGATGTTGGCTTGCGTCAGGGGGCCGGTCTTGAGCCCCTTATTGTTTGTCATGGTTCTTGCACTCTCACATGACTTCAGAAATGGCCTCACATGGTAGATGCTGTACGCTGATGATTTGGTGTTCACTGCAGTGAATAAAAGGCTGGTGGAAGAAAGATTTAGAAAATGGAGAGACGAAATGAGGCACAAGTGTTTGGGAGTTAATTTGGATGAAACAAAAGTAATTATATTGGGGCTGGTGACGATCTTGTCAAAGTAAAGGGGGAGTGGCTATGTGCGATTTGCCACAAGGGTGTGGGACGAAACTACATCTCTTGCCGAATATGTGATAAGTGGGTGCATAAGAGGTGTAGTGGTATAAGAGTTAATCTGGGAGATAATGCTGATTTCATGTGTGTGGTGTGTTGAGTAAAGAAAGTAGACATTAACAGGCATGAAATTATTGATCTTACTTTTGAGTCTCTTGAGTGAATGGAAGCGATTTCTTAACGGAGGAACATGTTAAGTGCTGGAGATGGGCCTGGAGCTAGCTCTGTGACTAGGGTAAGGAGTGGCTGGAGGAAGTTCAGAGAGCCGCTGGAGCTCCTGACACTAAGATGGCTCTCGCTTAGTGCTAAGGGATCTTCATGTGCAGTATGTGTTGGGTGTGTAATGCTGTATGGTAATGAGACCTGGAGGGTTAAGGCGGGAAGATGTTGATAGGCACAGACATACAGAAAGGACAGTGATCATACCTATGTATAGTGCATCCTTAAATGTGAGGCCTGTGAGGGCCAGGATTACGTCTGGGGAGTTGAGAGGAAGGATGGAACTGGAGTGTATTATTGCTATGATGAGGATGGGTTGATTGATAGGCTTTGGGAATACTGAGAGGATGGAGGATGACAATTGGGTGCGAAAGGTGAGAAGTGAACATCGGGGTTTGGATTTTGAAAGGCAGACCCAAAGGAGGAGCCATTGAGTGCGATCACAGGGATAAGGGATTCATTAGGGAGGCTGTCGGAGATCAAACAGTGTCGATAGTCTCTATTAACTGAACAAGGCCGATGCATCCAGACATGATGGAGCCCTTGTATATATATATATATATATATATATATATATATATATATATATATATATATATATATATATATATATATATATTTATACATATATATATTGTTATGGGGGTGTATATTACGGTGCACTCTTAATCCTTAATTAAGCACCAAAAGGGATAAGATAAAGTTTAAGAAAACTAACTTAACTTTACTGTACACTATAACATACACAACCAAAGAAGAAACCAGGGTTCGTTTTACAAAGGGGAGGATTCATATAGGCCTCAGGATACAAATATAAAACAAGTTATTTCTTACCTAACCAGAATACACTCAGTGGAAGCTAAATACTCACAAAGCTCGAGGAAACGTGGAGACTTCGAAGGTTAAATCCAGATATAAATCACACACACTAGTGTAAATGGAGAAGTGAACAAAAAATGGAAAATTGTACACAGTGTGTTTTGTAATCAAAGTCACGTACTGAGTAGTGTTGGGGAAAAGTGCAACACAGTGTGACAAAAGTGTACCGTGACAGTAAATGTGTACAAATGACAAAATGTGTACAGGGATGTGTGTACAAAATAAGATAAAAATCTGTCTCTTCACACTTTCCTGGAGCTTATAAAGGAGCTTACTCTGCCTTTCTCAGCTAATTAACCACTAGGCTGTCTTAAAAATAATCTCTGTCCATACAGAAACAATAGAGGCACCTGCTACCAATGAGGGCCTCATACACTTCACACAGAACCAATTGCGTGCCATCAAGAACGTGACGAAAGCGCCATTTACGCTTCTAATTGGCAAACATCCCTACTTTGCTGCTCCCACATTATGTCACACCCACAGTTCAAGGACAAGAGGAACTTTCTGCGTAATTTGTGAGAAAACATGTGGGGTGCTATCAGTTGAGAAGGCAAAAGTGACTGCTTGGGTTTACCCTTACAGGCAGCAAAACTGATATTCTCCTTTCATTATCATCCTATTTCTATTTCACCCATTCGCTACTGGGGTAACTACGCCAGTGACACCTCCCTTCCTGAGAGAAGAAGTTTCCCAAAGGGAAATTTCTGGATACTGTACAATCAAGTTCTGGACAGGTAATCTGCTAAAACATTACTAACACCTTTTACATGTCTTACATCAAGATAGTATGCTTGCAAAAATAGGGCCCAGCGGGTCAATCTAAGATTCTTGTCCTTAAATCGAGACAAAAATTTCAGAGGGTGGTGATCAGTGTACACTACAACATCACCTGACCCATCAGGTTTTGGAACCACAATGACCGGGGAGCACCACTCTTTTTGACAGGACTCAATTAACCCCTGCTGCAACATGTAGTTCAGCTCCTCTCGAATGATGGTCTACTTCTGAGTCCCTGTAGGAGGACTGCTTTATAGGGCTGGCATCTCCAACGTCCACATCGTGCTGTGCCACTTCCGTCCGTCCTGGGGTGTCCCGGAAGACATCAGGGAACTTCCTGAGAAAGGCAACAAGCTCAGCACACCGCTCTGCAGTCAAGTGGGAGAGTTTGTCAGTCAGTGTACTCCAAGCTTCCTGGTTTTCTCTCCAACTGGTCATCTGGTCCAAAGTCAAAGGGCAGCCCTCGTCCTCCGCCAACTCGACAGCCGACACCACGCATGCAGCACTAGGGTGGTCCACAAACTCGACAGCCGACACCATGCATGTAGCACCAGGGGGGTCCACATCTCGCCTGTGGTACTCCTTCAACATATTTATATGGCACAATCTTCGTTCCTTCCTCCGGTCTGGGGTTAAAATGACATAATTTACTTCACCTACCCTCTTTTCCACTAGTTAAGGGCATGCAAAACTTGCCTGCAGAGGCTGACCATGAATGGGAAGCAAGACAAGAACTTGATCGCCTGGATGAAACACTCTGTGCCTAACTTTCTTAGAGTGGTCATACCACCTCTTCATCTTTTCCTGAGAGGACTCCAAGTGTGCCCTGGCTACTTCCATATTATAGGTCAGTCTCTCTTTAAATTTTGACACATAGTCTAGCACGTTAATTTGGTCATCATCCTTGACCCATTGTTCTTTAAGGTGTATAAGAGGACCTCTTACTTCATGGCCAAAGATTAACTGAAATGGGGAGTAGCCCAAGGACTCACTCGGTGCCTCTCTGGTTGCAAACAGTAGGAAAGGCAAACACTTGTCCCATTCCTTTTCATCAACACATAGTTTTCTAAGCATACTCTTCAAAGTTTGGTGATACCTCTCTAATGCACCTTGACTCTGAGGATGATATGCTGAGGAAGTGATCTGTGAGATTCCTAACTCCTTAAGGGTTTGTCTGAACAGTTTGGAATTAAAATTACTGCCTTGGTCCGACTGCACTTCTTTAGGGAGACCAAAACGGGTAAAGAAGGTTAGCATCTCCTTTACAACCAATTTAGCTGAAATATTTCTCAAGGGAATGGCTTCAGGATATCTAGTGGCCATGTCTAACATTGTGAGGATGTACTGGTGGCCTGAAGAGGTCTTAGGCAAAGGGCCAACAATGTCCACAAGGACTCTGGTGAATGGGGCCTCAAACACAGGTAGAGGAATCAAAGGAGCCGCAGGGATGGGCTTATTGCTCTTACCGACTAGCTGACAGGTGTGACATGACCTACAGAACCGGGAGACATCTCGACGGAAACCAGGTCAGTAAAAATGCTGCCAGATGCGGGAGAGAGTCTTCCTCACCCCTAAGTGACCTGCTAAAGAAGAGTCATGAGCAATGGACATATTTTTTTGCCTATAGGGTCTTGGAACCACCACCTGATGTACAGTCTCCCACTCGTTATCATGAGCAACACTAGGAGGTCTCCATCTTCTTATTAACACGTTATTTGGTCTTAAATAATAACACTCTGTCAGTTCAGACTCACATTCATTTTCCCTAACTGCTGAGTCAATTAAAGTGGCAATCTCTGGATCAGATCTTTGCATATCAGCTAACTTTCCACTTGCATCAGTCTGGGGAGAATCATCAACCTCTGAGTCATTTAACTGGGGAAAAAAGGTATCACCAAGCCCAATATCATCATCGGCATTGCCAGTGCCATTACTGTCAACATTCTCATGGCTGGCTTTTGCCGTCATAGCTCTAGTTACAGCACATGTGTGAAACAATTTAGGACATGTATCCTCCAACTCTTTAGTCCTATCCTCACTAAGGGGAGTTTTTGACACGCAGGGAACAGCACTCACCTGTCCTCCCTCCAGGACATTACCCAAAAGGAAAGTGACCCCTTTTACAGGAAGCTGGTCAACAATTCCCACACGCACTGAACCAGTAACTAACTCTGACTGGAGCTTCACCTCAACTAGGGGAGCAGATACAAACTCAGCTATACCCTGCAACAAGACACATTCATTAGGGTCAGCTACATCAACAATCCCCTTCAACATCAGTGACTGTGAAGCTCCTGTGTCTTTAAGTATAGTGACTTCCTTACCACCTTTTCCATCAACTGAAACTAAAAACTAACCCCTTAGAAATGAAGTTAGCAAATAAATGACCTGGGAAGGAGTCACCTCGAGTACTGCTTGGGGGAGGACACTCTAATGGAGTCTTATTACCACTCTCACCTGAACCTGACGGCTCCACTGCTCCAGTCTTACTAGTGTCTAACACTGGCTCTACAGGAGTCTATCTATCCACCACTGACGACTCCACTCTGGCCTTATCAACAATATGCACCTGCTGGGGTTGTGTCTGGCTACCGCTAACAATATCTGTGGGTGGCTGCTCTCTGTTGGTGTCAAAAGATCCCCAAGAGTTTACCAAAGAAATTGGTTTTGTAGAGGGACTTTTCCCTCGTTTCTTCCAGCACAAATCCTCCAAGTGCCCCGTTTTCTGGCAATACTGGCAAAACCTGACACTTTTTCTTGACCCTCTGGTAACACTGTCCTCACTTACTTTCGTAGAACTAACATGATCTGGGGCTGCAGTGTTCCCACTAGTGTCACTTGACATTAACTTGCCTTTACCAGAAGAAGGATTCACAAAAACTGGTAGGTTCACTCTCCTACCCTTAACAAATAACTGAGGCTTACGTTCATGCTTATGAATTATACTATAGTTATCTGCTACAACACCAGCCTCAGCTAGGGTATCTAAATCTTTCTCCACTAGGTATGTAGCCACATCCCTATCTATCTTACCAGTGAAGTTCTCCAAGATCATTAATTCTTTAAGTTTACAGAAATCATCAACTTTCTTAGAATGCAACCATTGATCAAACAAGTCTGTGAGTACTCTAGCATATTCCACATGAGTCTGATCTTTCTGTTTAAAGGTGGATCAAAATTTAAGCCTATATGCCTCTGGCACGAGTTCATATGCTTTGAGAATGGCATCTTTTAAACAATCATAGTTGGCACTTTGATCAACAGATAGAGAAATATAAGCCTCTTGAGCCTTTCCTTTCAAAACACTTTGCAGCAGTACTGTCCAAGAGTCTTTTGGCCACGAGAGACGACCTGCTACCTTTTCAAACATATGGAAATACTTGGTGACATCTTGCTCATTAAAGGGAGGTACTAGCTTAATGTTCCTAGCAACATCAAAAGATTCCTTGGCAGATGAACCACCAGCTCTAGGTAAACTATCAAGGTGTTTCAGTCTGAATTCATTATCCATTTCCTTTTGTCTCATTTGAGCCTGTAATTCTATTTCCCTCATTTTGGCTTGCACTTCAAGTTCCCTCAACTTAATTCTGGCTAACTCAAGTTGCACTTTGTCACCAGTATCATGAGCAGAAAAATCACTAGGGCCAGGTATCTCCGATGCCAAAGGCTCAGGGTCAACACCTTGTGCAGTATCAAATGGCTCAGAACTACCTACAGAAGACTCACTTTGCTCAAACATGGTGTCTAGTATTAAATCAAGGAACTTAGTCTTAGTGACTGAGGCAGGAAATCTCAACTGTAAGGCCTTGGCAAGCAATATGAGTTCGTGTTTTGTGAGTGTTTTCACTCTGGTTGGGGAAGGCTTAGAATCCAAAAATGCTTTCACATCACTATCACTCATTAGGGCCATGATTACTGATTACAGTTAAGTAGGTAAGAGTAAGCACTGTGTATGTGGCCAAGGTTGCCAATATCATGTCACAGAGCTATCCTGGCGAAGAGGTCACCAAATTGTTATGGGGGTATATATTACGGTGCACTCTTAATCCTTAATTAAGCACCAAAAGGGATAAGATAAAGTTTAAGAAAACTAACTTAACTTTACTGTACACTATAACATACACAACCAAAGAAGAAACCAGGGTTCGTTTTACAAAGGGGAGGATTCATATAGGCCTCAGGATACAAATATAAAACAAGTTATTTCTTACCTAACCAGAATACACTCAGTAGAAGCTAAATACTCACAAACTCGAGGAAACGTGGAGACTTCGAAGGTTAAATCCAGATATAAATCACACACACTAGTGTAAATGGAGAAGTGAACAAAAAATGGAAAATTGTACATAGTGTGTTTTGTAATCAAAGTCACGTACTGAGTAGTGTTGGGGAAAAGTGCAACACAGTGTGACAAAAGTGTAACGTGACAGTAAATGTGTACAAATGACAAAATGTGTACAGGGATGTGTGTACAAAATAAGATAAAAATCTGTCTCTTCACACTTTCCTGGAGCTTATAAAGGAGCTTACTCTGCCTTTCTCAGCTAATTAACCACTAGGCTGTCTTAAAAATAATCTCTGTCCATACAGAAAATGTAGAGGCACCTGCTGCCAATGAGGGCCTCATACACTTCACACAGAACCAATTGCGTGCCATCAAGAAAGTGACGAAAGCGCCATTTAGGCTACTAATTGGCAAACATCTCTACTTTGCTGCTCCCACATTATGTCACACCCACAGTTCAAGGACAAGAGGAACTTTCTGCATAATTTGTGAGAAAACATGTGGGGTGTTATCAGTTGAGAAGGCAAAAGTGATGGCTTGGGTAAATAAACGTGGGGACTAGGGTTACCCCTACAGGCAGCAAAACTGATAAGAAAAATTATTTACTGTTCTTGAGGCTCGCTTCTCTCTCCTTTCATTATCATCCTATTTCTATTTCACCCATTCACTACTGGGGTAACTACGCCAGTGACAATACACACACACACACACACACACACACACACACACATATATATATATATATATATATATATATATATATATATATATATTTAAATAACAGAACGGAGGAAGGAAAAAAAAATAGTAAAAAAAAAACAATCCATACACCAGATTACTGGCGTCCTCCAATCACAAAATATCTGTAACAGTTAGACTTGAACAGCTGTGGGTTGAAATTTGGAGGGAAACAACTCTGGGGAAGCGAATTCCAGAGATGCAGTTCTGGAAATGAAAGAATTCTGATAGGTAGAAGTTCTGCAATATGGCTGAGTGACATTCCAGTCATGAGCGCTACCAGATGCCCATGTAGCACGAGGGAAGGCATGGAGAGGTGGCACCATGGACGCAACTTCGTCTGAGCATTTGCCAAAAAAAATATCTGTAAAATAATGCAAGGGAGGCAACATTCCTTCTTACATGCAGGGGAGGTAGTTTATATGTAATGACAGGGTTGTTAATGATTCTAACGGCTTTGTTCTGAATTTTGTCTAGTTGTCTTAATGCAACCTCTCCACAACCATTCCACAAGGGTGAGCAATATTCAATCTGAGAGCACACATGACTCTTATAAATAATAGCTAACTGCTCATCGGCGAAGAAGTTACGGACTCTGTACAATAATCCAAGTTTCTTTGAGGCGGTTTTAGCAAGTGATCTGACATGAGAGGTCCAGCTGAGGGCACTGTTAAGTGAGACACCAAGAATTTCAATACTTTTGGAGATGGGAATATTAGTAGCACTGAAGGTAATGTAAGAATCTGGCACTATCTATCTATTAGTAAACTGTATATATTTAGTTTTACTAGCATTAAAAGAGACAAGGTTGTTTTGTCCCCATCACTGATCGCAGGTAGATCTTGATTTATGGAGATGGCTCTACTGAGCTGAGAGGTAGAGATATTAGACTTTGTAAATGGGTGTCTGAGTGTGAATGAACTATGTAGTGTTGAGTCATCTGCATATGAGTGAATGGGATTGTGGGTGACAGATAAGAGATCATTAATATGAACCAAAAATAGGGTTAGTGCCAGAACTGATCCCTGCGGCACACCGGCGTTGATTGAGTGGAAATTGGAATATACATCATCTACTTTTACTCTTATTTTCTTGTCACTAAGATATGAAGAAATCAAAGGAACAAAAGACGTTAGTCCATAGCAAGGGAGTTTGGACAGCAGGGAACGGTGCCATACTCTGTCAAGAGCTTTAGATATATCAAGAGCTACTGCATGAGTTTCTCCAAAAAGATCAATTGATTGATGGATGGTATAAGTTAAGAGATTGAGTTTGTCAATGGTGGATCTTTTATGGCGAAAACCGTATTGTCTATCACTAATTACGTTGTTGGATTCAAGATGTTTTACAATGTGTTTATTAATTAAAGTTTCAAATACCTTACCAAGAGAAGATGTGACAGCTATTGGTCTGTAATCGAAGGGGTCAGACGAACTTCCTTTCTTCGGAATTGGGTGGATATTGGCTACTTTCCATGAAATTTGGAAATAAAGAAGTACACACACACACATATATATATATATAGATATATACGGAGCCTCTATGGTACAGTGGTAGAGTGTGCATTTCGTACACGGGTGAAGCAGGGTTCATGCCCCGCCAGGATAATTAACTTTGGGGGTGTTCACCCGGCCATGTACTGCATTAGCGGACACAAGGGGTGCTTTGGTTGAACCAGTGTCACTTACTATAAAGTATGCTTGCACCCAGTCGGCTTGCGCAGGCCGATTACACTTGGTTCACAGACTACACATACATCCAAAGTCACTCCAGCACTACAATTACACTTAGAAGCACTTCTCACCCCACATACAATCTCTACCAGACAGCCTAAGCCACTTGGTAGGGATACTTTGGCTGTATCGTCCCGACTTCGGCCAGGATAGGCCGGTCCTTCAGTGGATACTCAAACGGCTGATGATACTGATGATGATGATGATATATATACTGTATATATATATATATATATATATATATATATATATATACTGTATATATATATATATATATATATATATATATATATATATATATACTGTAATTATACATTGCTTTTCTTTCCTTTACAGGTGGCTTGACATTGAGCGACAAGCCAAATGGTTTCCTATAGGCCAAGAAACCATTTACAACGCTGGGTGGTAACCATATAACCAAACCATACGTGCTCCCTACGTGTCAACAAATGGGTTGATGGAGGGTTAGTGCCCCACCCCGTAAAACAAATAATTCAAAGTCAAATGGCCACCCTTTACAGGATTATGGCATCTGGCAATAGATAGGTAGATAGATTTGTATATAATAGTGTGGTCCATGGCCATAAACTGAAAATTCACACAGAATATAATTGTTTCATTCAAAAGATGCCCTGAATCCAATTCATTATCTAACATGTTAAAAATGAGGATGATCTCAACGTTTAGAGGTCGGTATAAACATGAACTTGGGAGGAATCTAATTTTTCATATGGTAAAATAAATTTTTCTTTCCCAACTTTAATTTTTCGCAGATTACAAAACTTTTTATACACCAAACTTGTGATTATATACTGCTATTCTGCCCAGATTTTCAGTACAATTGGACTTACTTTAAGCTGCGCAGAAAAAGATTTAGTTTTTTGTTAAAAATCGTATCTGCTCAAAACTGCTATAAGTTATAACAATTTCCTTTGACACAGAGACAGGTGACACCTAAATGATGATTCACATCAATTCCCAAGTGTATAGGAAATGTACAAGTGCAAAAAAAAATGGGTTTACACTTTCCCCCAAAACCCTAGACATGTCCTGACTAAACATTCATTTATAAAAAATATATATATTTTTAAGAATTACAGATCGCCATAGCTGTGAATATAGATATTGGTTTCATGATTATAATGCAAAAAATAAAAAAAATAAAAAGAATTGGTCAGTTGCAAGCAAAGTAGTTATTTTTTGAATGTGAAAAACATTTCGAGTAAAAGATGTTTTTTGTTTTACTCTTCTGGAATTCTGTATAACAGCATACCAGTAAAAAATTAATTATTACATATCTGACTCTGTTGGACAGTCTCAGAGAGGTCAGATTACAGTTAAGGTCAATCAGGAGTTAGTTCATGTCACCTCAAGTGACATGCTGTGCGGCAACTGGGGGCCGTCCTCGCCACTCCCCCGCCCCACCATCCATAGCCATGTGCTAGCGAGTGGTACACCAATACTAAATTTCCCTCACTAAATCTTTTATCTTTCTTATATTTACAGGGTTCACTGAGCAGACTCCCTACAGGACAGTCGTTGTTGCACTTGGCAGTGAAAGTGAAGTCTGTATACTTTCTTTGCAACGATGAATTCAATGTACCCCCACAATCTTCACACTTCAACTTACAACGACACAGTCAGGATGGCATTACTCTCGTCAACATCTGTACTTGCATGATGTTGTGGAATCAACAGGTGTTGAGTAGTAGCAGCTGAAACAGGCGTTGGTGGCGTGATGGTGGCAGGAGGCTATGAGTTGTCACCAGAAGTTGATGGTTGAAGTTCACTTTCGCTCTCTTTCCATCTTCTCTCCATTGCATTCTTCCCCTTCGCAATCTGTTGCTGTTTCTTCTTGCTGAGGGGAGGCATTTCCATAGTCTGAACCAAGGAACAGTAAACAATATCGGGAGAATAGCCGACACAAACAGAGAGTCGTAGCTGTGCATACATTCTCTCCTCATAAAACTAGCACACTGAGCTGCAGCAGCTGCTACTCTACTTCCACTGCCGTACATCCACCGATCGCCTGAGTGGTGCCAAGAATATCGTACAGTAATATTATGACATAAACTTCCTAAAAAAAAAAAAACTAAAATCCAAAAAAAACGAAATGCAACGTGGTTCTGAATAGGGCATTGAAGGGCCGCATCATCATTATGGCCATTTAAAGCTTAAGAAACGCAAGCCGGCAAAACACGTGCTCCTACGGCCGCCAAACTAGCTGGGCAGATGCGGTATGCCATAATCGTTTCCACAATTTTTTTTGAAAAAAAAGAAAAAAACCTTTTCTGACCCGAAAATCGAGTTTTCCCCCTAAAGGTGGTATAGACGGTTCAAGACAAATGTAGACTATACAATGTTCTAGAATGCCTGGTGCATTCCACCATGCCAGGTGGATGGCAAAAGCCATCTACACTCTCAAGATATACATATATATATATATATATATATATATATATATATATATCTATAGATATATATATATATTGTTACGGAACAGAGAAAGATAACGTACACTTTAAGTGAGAATACTAAGAGACACTACTGTCCCGTAAAGTTCCAGGTTCAAAACAAAAGAGTTAGGTAAAATTACAAGTTAAAGTTTAATGCTCAAACTAACAACAAAACATTCAGAACTCATAAGGATAATGTAATGGCAAATAAACAGGTTAAATATATGGTTAACTGCAATAGCCTCTATTAACACGAAATTAGCAAGAGTAAATTTATCTAAGTCAGCCCTGATAAAATGAGATACCAGATAATACTCAGTGAATGCCAGATAAATAATTACAGATACAAACTATTATCAAAAATGACTGACATAAAGAACCCTACATGAATTACAAAAACTTCACTAGGCCTACAAATTAAACTTATGCTATACAGTACAAGAAAAATACAACAGTTATACTCAAATTACACACAGCTGCTAGATGTTTGGAGATTTCTTGAGCACTCACAATAATAATATCTGCACAGGGGAGGACAGAGATGCGAACAAAATGAGGAGCAGATCTAAGTGGCAATGATGCAGAGACTGAGCTCATTATATAGGGGCCAGCAGAGCTTGATACAACTTGTAATAAGGACGCGCAAATGAAGCGATGGGGACAAACGGTCGACAATCCCGCACTGAATAACAGAAAGGACGACTTACTCTACTATAACGGTAGAAGGGGGGGACTGAGGCAGAACACGCTCGTGATCAAACATGTAGCAACTGTGCGTTAAAATTACACAAAGGATGATGAAATCATAGGCTATGTAACACCTCCCCACAAAGAAAAAGAAATTTACAAAGGAAATTTCTTATTACTCTAAAACAATCTGTATATGGCATTACAGACCATGCAAAGGTCTTTCCTAATGTTACAAAACATGAGATCTCCCTAGCACGTTCAGTCATAGGTACTTGCCAGTATCCCTTTAACAAATCAAACTTACTTATGTACCTAGCCTTTCCAATCTTGTCTATGCAATCTTCCACACGAGGGAGAGGGTAAGTGTCTGTTTTGGTTATCTGATTAACACGTCTGTAGTCGATGCAAAGCCGCTGTGACCCACCTGGCTTAGGGACTAAAGTGACAGGAGAACTCCACTCGCTCTGACAGGGCTCAATCATCTTGTGGTCCAACAGGTAGCCAAGCTCCTTCTGGATGAGAGGAACTTTCACTGGGTTCACACGGTAAGGAGGCAATTTAATTGGCTTTGCGTCTCCAACATCGACATCATGCATCAACACAGTGGTTCTTCCTGGAGTAGCACGGAACACTTGCGGGTACTCCTGCAGTAATGCCGAAAACTCCTGCCTTTCCTTTGGAGGTAGATGAGAAAGCTTAGTCTGGAGATCATTCATGATATCAGGATTCTTCCCCAAACTATCACTCAGGCTCATACTGCATGGGAGAGCTTCACTTGCAGACTCGGGTGGAACAGCTACAGTGGAGACTGGATTATTTTCGTCCCGCCTGTGATATAACTTTAGCATGTTGATGTGACATAGTTGCTTGCTCTTTCTACGATCTGGTGTGGCGATGACATAGTTGACATCACTGAGTTTCTTCTCCACGAAATAAGGACCACTAAACTTGGCTTGAAGAGGTTGCCCATGAACTGGTAGCAGAATCAAAACCTGATCTCCTGGCTGAAAGTGGCGTAACCTGGACTTCTTATCATACCAAGTCTTCATCTTCTCCTGAGCAGCTCCTAAATTCTCTCTCGCCAGTTGTAAAGCAGTGGACAGCCGTTCTTTGAACTTCATCACATACTCCAGCAGGTTGACGTCATCTTCCTCCGACAGCCAGCATTCCTTGAGTAACTTAAGGGGTCCTCTTACTTCATGGCCAAACAGTAGTTCAAAAGGTGAGAAGCCCAGTGATTCATTTGGAGATTCTCTTGCAGCAAACACAACGAATGGAAGACCTTTATCCCAGTCTTTCTGATGTTCCAAACAGTATT
This sequence comes from Coenobita brevimanus, assembly GCF_032717465.1. Taxonomy (NCBI): domain Eukaryota; kingdom Metazoa; phylum Arthropoda; class Malacostraca; order Decapoda; family Coenobitidae; genus Coenobita; species Coenobita brevimanus. The sequence continues at coordinate 16,857,834 of NC_136997.1, read as the reverse complement.
TCTTGAGCATCGATTTGAGTGTTTGATGATATCTCTCCAACGCTCCTTGGGTCTGGGGATGGTAAGCTGAAGACGTGATCTTGGTGATGCCCAACTCTTTCAGAGACTGCTTGAAAACATTTGACATGAAATTACTTCCTCGGTCTGACTGTACCTCCTTGGGCAGACCAAACTTTGTGAAGAACCCTAGCATTTCCTTAACCACGTTCTTTGCTGAGATGTTTCTAAGTGGAATGGCTTCAGGATAACGAGTAGCCATATCAATCATGGTCAACACATAAGAAAATCCTGAAGAACTCTTAGGAAGAGGGCCCACAATATCCACCAACACACGGGTGAAAGGCGCCTCAAAAGGAGGAATGGGAACTAGAGGTGCAACCTTTTCGGTCTGATTACACTTCCCCACAACTTGACAGGTGTGACAAGACTTACAATACCAGGAAACATCCCTGAAGATACCTGGCCAGTAGAAGTGTTTCAAAATGCGTGCCACAGTCTTCCTCACTCCAAGGTGTCCTGCCAAACTGGAATCATGAGCCACTTGAATGATATCCTGCCTACAAACACGAGGGATGACAACTTGATGTACAACCTCCCATTCACAGTCAGCTGATGCTGTTGGGGGTCTCCACTTCCTCATAAGTACTCCTGACTTTACATAATAACAAGTAGAAGCACCGGCTGACTCTTCTTCACTGTAAGCAGACTTAGCTAGACCTTTCAACTCAGGGTCAGCAACCTGCAACTCAACCAACTCTTGACGAGACAAATTATCAACACTACGGGGTACTGCCTCATCTGGTGAGTGGTCCAAATTAGCAAGAAAAGTGTCAGCTAGGATAACATCATCATCATCATTATCCTCTAAATCACCAGTAACTTTAGACTTAGCCCTAGTGACAGCACATGCAGGGAACACATCAGGGACATCACAATCCTGGGACGCAGCCACTGGCTCACTAGACAACTGAGGAGCTGGACACACTTGACTTCCATCAATATCATTTCCAAGTAAGAAAGTTACACCTGACATTGGGAGTGTCTCAACCAACCCAACCATAACGGAACCATTAACAAAACCAGACTCTAAATTCACTCTGCACAGAGGGACAGACAAGTAATTATTCCCTACACCTTGTAAGATGACAGTTTCATCAGAGGAATTAACATTAGAGCCTAGAACACTGGTCAGTATAAGGGATTGGCAAGCACCTGTATCACGATATATTTGAACTGATTTCCTGTCATTACTGTCCAGAGGACTGACAAAACCATCAGACAGGAAATTAGCACATGAACTCTTGAGAGTGTCACCCACGTTACTGCTCAAAAGAGGAGCTCCATCATGAGAATTTAAGTTACCCCTCAAAGCAGGTTCAGTTAACTCAGTTAAAGAATTCTGGGAACTCTCAAGAGTGGACACTAGACCAATTGACTGAATATTTAAAGACTCCTTTTCGTTCACATCATGCTGTCTCCTGAAACATCTCTCCGTAGTATGACCAAGCTTACTACAATAAGTACATTTACTTTTCTGAAATCTAGAGGTGAAGCTGGTATTTACTTCCTGAGAAACATCATCCTTATTCTCTTTCCTGTTACCTGTACTCTGAGTAGAGGCAACGTACTGACTCTCAGCTTTCCTTTTTCCTCTAAAATATCTCTTGTGAGTGAGAACATATTCATCAGCTAAAACTGCAGCATCAGACAAATTATCTATTCTTTTCTCATCAAGATATAGGCTTACATCTTTACTAATACACCTTTTGAAGTCCTCCAGCAAAATCATCTGCTTAAATTTGTCAAAATCAGAATCCACATTCTTAGAATTTAACCATTGCTCTAACAGATCTTCTTTGATTTTTGCATACTCAACATGGGATTGCTTATCTTGCTTGTAAGTTGTCCTAAATTTTACTCTATAAGCTTCAGGAACAAGCTCATAGGCCTTAAGAATCAAGCTCTTAACTACATCATAATTATCAGATTGATCCTGAGGCAAAGATGCGTAAGTTACTTGAGCTTTACCGGTGAGAACAGTTTGAAGGAGTACTGGCCAATACTCCTTAGGCCAATTAAAACCTGTAGCTACCCTCTCAAACAACTGAAAATACTTTGTTAAATCAGATTCATTAAAAGGAGGGACAAGTTTAACATTTTTAGCCACATCAAAATCATCAGAGCAAGATGATCCAGTTCCACCTTGTTTCATGCGATACTCATGGTCTGCCTGAATCCTGGCAAGTTCAATTTGTGCCTGAGCCTGTACCTGTGCCTCTTGAATACGAGCATTTGCTTCCTTAACACGAGCCTCCTGCAGGGCTAGCTGTAACTTAGCTAATTCAATCTACGTTTGCTCATTTGGAGGAGTTACATTAAACAAGCTTTCATTAATCATGTCAACAATCTGATCTTTAGAATGATGAGAGCGAACAACAATTCCCAATTGTTGAGCAACAAGCTTAAGTTCATTCTTTGTTCTGTTTTCTATATCACACACTGTTTGCACATTTGACAAAAAGTCCTTGGCTTCATCAAGTGTAGTAATAGTAGACATAATTAATAAGAAACAGTCACAAAATATCAAGCAATATCCTTATGATAATATCCTGAATATCCTGATATGAGGTCGCCAAATTTATGTTACGGAACAGAGAAAGATAATGTACACATTAAGTGAGAATACTAAGAGTCACTACTGTCCCGTAAAGTTCCAGGTTCAAAACAAAAGAGTTAGGTAAAATTACAAGTTAAAGTTTAATGCTCAAACTAACAACAAAACATTCAGAACTCATAAGGATAATGTAATGGCAAATAAACAGGTTAAATATATGGTTAACTGCAATAGCCTCTATTAACACGAAATTAGCAAGAGTAAATTTATCTAAGTCAGCCCTGATAAAATGAGATACCAGATAATACTCAGTGAATGCCAGATAAATAATTACAGATACAAACTATTATCAAAAATGACTGACATAAAGAACCCTACATGAATTACAAAAACTTCACTAGGCCTACAAATTAAACTTATGCTATACAGTACAAGAAAAATACAACAGTTATACTCAAATTACACACAGCTGCTAGATGTTTGGAGATTTCTTGAGCACTCACAATAATAATATCTGCACAGGGGAGGACAGAGATGCGAACAAAATGAGGAGCAGATCTAAGTGGCAATGATGCAGAGACTGAGCTCATTATATAGGGGCCAGCAGAGCTTGATACAACTGTAATAAGGACGCGCAAATGAAGCGATGGGGACAAACGGTCGACAATCCCGCACTGAATAACAGAAAGGACGATCTTACTCTACTATAACGGTAGAAGGGGGGACTGAGGCAGAACACGCCCGTGATCAAACATGTAGCAACTGTGCGTTAAAATTACACAAAGGATGATGAAATCATAGGCTATGTAACATATATATATATATATATATATATATATATATATATATATATATATATATATATATATATATATATATATACACTCTTCTTCTAAAATTATTGTTAAGAAGTAGGAACAGCAAAAGTGCACAGATCTGAGATGAAAAAAGCACAGATACAAGAACATTCTACCATCCACCAGCTGCAAAAAAAAATTTTGTGGCAAAGGTGTGTAATGTTTTTTTTTTTTTTCTTTATGCAAGGATGAAGGAACCAAAGGCCTGGAGCCCTGCAAACCGTTTACTACAAGAAAAAAAAATACACAAGAGAACCAGATTCAAGATCCGTTCATTTCGAGATACCCGGACACACTGTGTTTGAAAGACTGGAGATCATAGGATGTACGAAATACAAGAGGAGGGTGACAGTTCCAGAGTTGATCTGTTGCATTAATGAATGACTGGGAGTAACAATTAACTCATGCAGTAGAGAGTTGTACAGGAAAGGGATGAGAGTTTGTTGCTGGACTCGTGCTACGCACCCGTCGTAGAGGTTGAGGTAATGCAAGCACAAAGTTCAGACGAGCAGTGACTATTGAAATAGCGTTAGAAAAGAGATAAAGATGCAACACTGCAGCAAAGAGACAGAGGATGAAGGGAGCCAGTAAGTGCAGGAGAGTTAATGAGGCAAAAAGCCTTTGACTCCAACCTACTGTGAAGAATGTGGGGAGGCTCCCCATTCATGAGAGTTGTATTTTACTCAGGGGCGAATGAAACCCATGTATAAAGTCAACAACTCTGCAGGAGTAAAGTAGGTACAGAGTCAGCTTAGCACAGCTAATCTCTTAGAAGCAGATTTTACAAGAGATGTAATATGATCTTTCCAAGATAAGTCCCAAGAGAATGAAATCCCAAGTACGTTTGAGGATGATTCAGGATTGAACTGAATATAATTAAACTTTAGTGGGTACTCCTGTGGAAGATTTTGTCGAGTTGATAGTGTAAGAACAGTCTTTGATGCATTAAAAACAACAAGATTATTTTTACCCTGGTCAGTGATACTTGCCAAGTTAGACATTAGATGTGTCATTGCCTCATCCCTTGTTTGTTGAAGTACCTGCTGAGATGGACGTTGCGGGAACCGAATGGAAAGGTCAGGGGTGGAATCATCAGCATTTGAAAGGATAGGGTTAGATGTACAGATTAGAAGGTCATTGATGAATAAAAGGAAGAGAGTTGGTGATAGGACAGAGCCCTGAGGAACATCATTGTTGACAGATCTAGAGGAAGAACGGTGGCCGTCATCAACAGCAGTTATGGAACGACCAGAATGGAAGCTATAGATGAAGGCACAGATAGAAGGATAGAAACCATATGAGGGTAGTTTGAAATTAAAGATTTAGGCCAGACTCGATCGAAAGCCTTTGAAATGTCAAGTGCAATGGCAAAGCTTTTGCCAAAGTCTGGAATGGAGGATGACCAGGAATATGAATGGTAGGTAAGAAGATCACCAATGGAGTGCCCCTGATGGAACCCATATTGACGATCAGAAAGAAGATTGTGATCGGAAAGAAGCTTTAAAATTTTTCTGTTAAGAATAGACACAAAAACTTTTGAGACACAAGATGTTAAAGCAATTGGGCGATAGTTTGAGGGTTGGGAATGGTCACCTTTCCTTGGACTGGGTGACCAAGAGCAAATTTCCAGCAAGAAGGAAAGGTACAAGTTGATAGACAAAGGCAATAGAGTTCACCTAGGCAGGGTGTAAGCACAGAAGCTCAGTTCTTGAGGACAACAGAGGGGACTCCATCATGCACATATGGCTTGTTAATATTGAGGCCTGTGAAGGCAAGAAAATACTTCAGTTGAAGAAATTTTAATGTCAGCCATGAGGAAGTCAGAGGAGGGAAGTGATGGAGGAACCGTACAAGAATCGTCTAAGGTGGAATTGGAGGAGAAAGTCTGAATGGAGAGATCTGCTTTATCTGTAGAAGAATTAGCTCCAGAGTCATCAGAGTAAACAAGAGGAGGGAAGGCTGATGAGGTAAAGTTGTTAGAAAGGTTTTTGACGAGGTGCCAGAAGGAGCGGGAAGAATTCAAGTTGGAGAGTTGAGAGCATTTAGTCTATCTATTTATCTATTGCCAGACGCCTCAATCCCGTTTGGGGTGGCCACAAACAAATCAACTCCAACTCGCCCTGTCCCCCGCCATTTCACTCCCCTGATCCCAACTCACACCTCCCTCTCTCATATACCTCTCCACCCCATCCCTCCATCTCATCCTTGGCCTCCCCCTCCCTCTTCCCCCCTCCACCTCACTCACATACACTCTCTTCGTCAGTCAAACCACCTCAGTGTGTTCCTCATAACGCTTCCTATCACATCCACACTAACACCATAACGCTCCTTTATATCCTCATTCATCAGCCTGTCTCTCCATGTGACTCCACAGGCTCCTCTTAAATAACTCATTTCCACTGCTCTCACTCTTGACTTGGGTCCTTCCAACGACGTCCAAGCTTCACTTCCGTACGTTAGAGTTGGTATCACAATACTGTCATGTAGTAAATTTTTCACTTCCATGCTCACTTCCCTGTTTCTTATCACTGCTTTCAAAGAACCAGCAACCTTTCTTCCCTGCTGTACCCTTTCAAGCACTTCACCCTCCAAATCTCCATCCTTACTCATCACACTACCCAAGTACTTAAACGTACTCACATTTTCCAATTCCTCGCCATCCAACCTTGCTGTACATTCACTGACTTCACCTCTCTCAAAGACCATCACTTTACTCTTCCCTACATTCACCTTTAGATTCCTCTCTCAAACTCATCCACCAAGCCTTGCAGCTCCCCTTTGTCTTCACTCAACAACACAGTATCATCTGCAAACAACAGTACAGGGAATTTCCAAACACTATCCTCTCTCACCAGGGCCACTCCAACATCCACTACCCTACCTTGTACCTCTTTTATTATCCCCATTTAGTACGGATGACATTATTTTTAGCAGAGCGAAGAACAGACTTAGCACGATTCCTGGCAGAAACGTAAAAATGATGTGATTCAAGGGTGGGTTGGCTCCGCTAACTTTTATAGGCCCTCTCCTTTTTTTGGACAGCATTAGAACAAGCGTAATTACACAAAGGCTTTTTTGCATTAGTCAAAGGATATGAGAAAGGAATGTATGCTTCCATGCCCGAGAGAATAACCTCCGTAATGCACAAGGCACAGTCAAATGGCTCCCGGCCATGGAAGCACGAATCATTCCAGGGAAAATCAAAGAAGTACTGCCTGAGGGCCTCCCAATCTGCAGCACCAAAGTGCCACAGACGACGTTTCTTTGGAGGGTCCACAGGCCATACCGGAGCGATAGGACAGCTTAAGGTGATAAGGTTGTGATTGGAGGAGCCCAACGGAGAGAAAAGATTAACAGTGTAAGCAGAAGGATTAGTTGTAAGGAAGGGGTCAGGTATGTTGAAGCTCTCTCCAAGGTGGTCAGGGATACGGGTAGGATGCTGTGCAAGCTGGTCTAGGTCATTAAGGATAAAAAAGATGTAGGCTTGTTCACCAGATGGATCAGTGAAAGGAGAGGAGAGCCAAAGGTGGTGGTGAACATTGAAATCTCCTAGAATGGAGATTTCAGAGAAAGTAGAAATGGACAGACTGCGTTCCATAGTAGAAGTAAGATAGTCGAAGAATTTTTGATAGTCAGTAGAATTAGGGGATAAGTAAACAGCACAGATATATTTAGTCAGAGAATGACAGCTAAGCCGAAGCCAGAGTGTAGAGAATTCAGAAGAATCAAGTTCAGGAACACGAGAGCAAGATAAGTCGTTGCCTATATATACACAACAGCCACCTTTGGCTTTGAAATTAGTAAAGAGAAAATAGGGGGATACAGAGAAGGGTTTGCTGTCAGTTGCCTCAGACAGTTGAGTCTCAGTTAGAAAAAGACGTGAGGTTTATAGGAGAAGAGGTGGTGCTCAACAGAGTGAAAGTTAGAGGAAAGGCCACGAATGATACAGAAATGAAGAAGACAGTGATTACACTGGATACACTTGCCTGTGTTGCTCAACGACCTGGAGAAGAAACTGCCGTTGATCTTCGTTTTTGGCCAACACTGGATTAATCTCTTGTACCAGTGCTACCACTCTGTCAGTAAAATCATTTGTTACCTGTAGCTCCTGGACGATGCCCTCAGCTTTCTTGTAATCCTGAACACATTCCCATCTGGATGGATCGAATTCTAGGAATGAATGAGGAAGGCCAAGCACTGTGAAGATCTTCTTGGAGTTGCTAGTCACAAAACTTGAAATTGCGTTCTGATTCAGTGTTCAACTGTTGCTTTCTTTAGTTGATCTTTACTTCCTTCCTTGTTAAGAGCCATCACAAGTTTGCGCTTCACTCTAGGGTCAACAGTTGGATATAATAAAAAAAAAAAAAAGCCGTTCCAATTAATTGCTCTGACAGTTACCATAGGTGACGACCGAATGCTTTCCAGCAGACTTGTGATCAGGATAAACTGACACTTCCTAAAGAAGCCTCAGATTGCTTGTTGGAGGTACAGCTGCTTTTATTGCCATGAACCATGATTTCAGGTATTGCTTCATGAACACAACAAACCACCTCAGTCCTCGGCCTTGCTTCAGTGTGATGCTTGTCTGATGATGGGAAAGTCAGGCTTTGATGCAGTATAATTATAACTTTAGCCATCCATCTTGCATGGTGGCAAGCATCAGGGTGCTGAAACCGTGTTCCACGGGACGGTACACCACCCAAGACGACAACGGACAGTTCTAGCAGTTCTCGAGTAGACTGTAGCACCAGTCGAGCAGGGCAGTACTCCCAAGGTGGATGGAAAGCTGATGACAGGGAGAGCTGGAGCTCCCGTTTCATCAGCCCTCGGGACTAGGTCCTGACCATCCCCCTTTGCTGAACTTTTTCAGTGTCTCAGTAACACAGAGAGTAGACCAGCATGCTCTCCAATGCAAGTTTCTCCAACTATCAACACCAAACTACATGCACAGTACACACCACACTTCCTTTTCAAAAAAAAAAAAAAATGGCGTCAATTAACATAGCCTTGGAGTCCCCGGGGGGGGGGACCATAAATGTCCCCACCTTCAGCCCCTCTCCCGGTGACGACTCAAGGTGCCTGGAACCACTGTCTGACTCTCTTCTTCTTCATTTCTGCAACATTCGTGGCCTTTCCTCTAACTTTCCCTCTGTTGAGCACCACCTCTCCTCCTCTGAACCTCACGTTTTCCTAACTGAGACTCAGCTGTCTGAGGCAACTGACAACAAACTCTTTTCTGTATCCTCCTACTTTCTCTATACTCATTTCAAAGCCAAAGGTGGCTGTTGTGTATATATACGCAACAACTTATCTTGCTCTCGTGTTCCTGAACTCGATTCTTCTGAATTCTCTACACTCTGGCTTTGGCTTTCCTTTCATTCTCTAACTAAATATATCTGTGCTGTTTATTTATCTCCTAATTCTACTGACTATCAAAAATTCTTTGACTATCTTACTTCTACGATGGAACACATTCTATCCATTTCTCCTTTCTCTGAAATCTCCATTCTTGGAGACTTCAATGTTCACCACCACCTTTGGCTCTCCTCTCCTTTCACTGATCCATCTGGTGAACAAGCCTACACCTTTTCTATCCTTAACCCTTTAACCGCGGGTATTGTTTTGGTCTGACTGTCCTCTCCCGCGGGGGTTTCAGCCAAATGTAAACAAACCTTTAAACCTTAATAACTCTGCACAGAATAAAGCTAGAGAAAAAAAAATAAGGTACCATTAGAAAGTACTAACCTTCAGCTTTCCATTGATGTAGGTTTCATGACTTTGTTGACTTTCACAGGACGGGGAGAGCCGTTAGAAGTGAGGGGTGTGAAATAACTATTTTACGCCCCACACACCAGTACCAAATGCCAACCACTCTCTCATAATAATAATATAAACATATATGAACACTGTACATACGATAAACACCCACTCTGTGTTCACTGAGGTAGGTAAAAGGCACTTCCCTGCGGCTGTGCCCGCTCTTCACTGTGGCTGCGCCTCACTTCACTGCGGCGGCACCCGCTCACTGACGTTTCATGCAATCTTTTCATTATTTCTAACTTCTAATATTATTTTACATATAATCTGGGCAATATACATTATATTTACACTGCACTTATTACTATATTGCGTCACTGTTGCATCACAGAATTACACAAGTGCCGCAGAATTACACAAGTGCTGCAGATTCTCTTATTACAATATCACTTATTATACTAGCCAATATTTACATTTTTTCCTAGGCAAAATATCCCTTATTACTACATTATCCATTATACAATTATTGGCAAAGCACATCACTGTCGCATCACTATATATCACTGTCACTTTCAGTATTTACTCAGAAAGTGGTACTCGGCAAAGCACGGAGTTACACATAGAGCGACTTGGCATTCCAGGCACTGGTGTGTGCTCATTTTTCTCGTCCGAGGCCTCCGTGTGGTGTTATGACATACTCTGCAGCGGCCCTGTGACAACCTGCCGCCTGCTGTAAGAGGCAATTTCACAAGCTGGTGCCGGCTCATGTAACTGCGGCACTCAAGACGGTCAGGTTGTGTGTCAGAGTGTCGCCTCAGGATCAATGCCGTCACCTGACCAAATCGTGCAAGTAGCTGCTGCACGACAGTCTTGGAAAACTGTCTCAGTGATGGTTGCCTTATGCCCCCGACTTGTGTCTTGTAGAGAATGAAGGCGTTGAGCATGCACATATCGAGCATGTGCAGGCAAGCCTTCCTGTACCATCGGGTGTTTCTCCTGAGACAGTTGATTTCGCCAATCATCATATCAGACTTATCAACAAGTCTCATATTGACATTGTAATCAATGACGGCATCAGGCTTCATGACTGGCTCTCCCGTCCTGTAGCTGACCTTCCCAGTTCTCTGCAATTCCCCCTTGTGGATGGTGCTGATCATATTCACGACCTTCTTGTCATGCCACCTGATCGCCAGAAGCTTGTCTGACTTCTTCAGGTGAACATCTCCCTTGGATGATGATGATGCTTTGGGGAAACTTGGCCACTCTTTCCTATAGCTCCGTACAGTGCCAACAGTTCCAATGCCGTGTTCAGCCAGGTATTTGGAGAGTTTCGGTGCTGTGTAGTAATTGTCTGTGTACAGCACATGATTACCACCAAAATACCTCTCCATCAGCACTTTTACAACGGAGCCAGAGAAGCCAAGGGGGTCTTTCCTGTTCACGTCCATTGTACTAGCCGAGTAGATGATAAAATCCAGGATATACCCCGTCTCACAGTCACACAGCACAAAGAACTTTATCTCAAAGCGGTGGCGTTTGCTGGGGATGTACTGCATGAATTTGAGACGTCCTCTGAACAATACCAGGGATTCGTCTATGACGACTTTCTGCATAGGCCGGAAAAATCGCATAAATCGATCCCTAATCCTGTTGAGAAAATCCCTCACTTTCCACAAAGGGTCAGTTTGGGACGGGTTTGCATTGTCAGCGAAGTGCAGGTATCCTAGCAGCTGTCGGAACCGATCCCGTGACATATACTTCCCGAATATTGGGATAGTAGTAATGTCATCCACGAGCCAGTACTCCTCCAACTCATGTCTCTTTATATGGGGCATCAGAAACATTAGTGTAAAAAAAACATACAGCTCTCTGATTCCGACAGGCAACCACGACACTTACTTTGGTGAGCCAATAGGTCCCAGCCCTTCTGCTGCACACTGAGCTGCATACCAATTGGTCTCATCGCTGACATGCTGCACGATTTCATCATCCATGAAGGTCAGGAAGTAGTCAACAAAGTCATCTCCTGCGTTGCATGGAAAGGCAGGCTGTATTCCAGCATTTGTCATATCAAACGGCGGATTGTGTGGCTGAAAATCTGCACCGTCAGACCAAACAAATGCATCCACCTTCCCTGTGCGTGGTTCAGTGGAAGTGGCAGGTTGCATTGCACTTGTTTCCCCGTGAGAAGGAGCTGAGGTGGAGGCAATGGGTGAGGCAATGGGTGAGGCAGGAGGTGAGGCAGGAGGCGAGCGGGAGGGGGGTGAGGCAGGAGGCAACGGGGAGGGGGGTGAGTGCGGGGGCGGTGAGTGGGGGGGTGGCGAGGGTGAGGGAGCTGAGCGGGGGGCAGGCGGGGGGGTTTCTGACCTGGTGCATGGTGAAACTTGACCCTTTCTACCCCGCTTATCACCTCGCTTATCTCCTCGCTTATCGCCCAGCTTTGCCCTCCAACTGCCACGCATCCCCTTTGTTCTAGGCCGGCCTGCCCTGCCTGCACGGCCTGCACGGCCTGCCTTCCCTCGCTTTGCAGGCTCTGGGAATTTGTATTCCTCAGATGATGTAGACTGAGGAGAGGGTACGGCAGATGATGATGATGATGTGAGGGCAATAGGGCTAGGGGAACGAGAAATTGATGGGAAATGTTTACTAGGGCCTGGTGTGGGAGACGTAAGTCTGCGCTTCACTCCCTTCCCACGTGCAATATCAGATTTGCCCATAGGAGCCTTCCCTTTCCCAGAGTAAGTTGGGGGTGGTGGGGGGGAAACAACACGATCACTTTCATCACTGTCACTATCAATGGAAAATGGTTCATCACCAATCACTGCCAAATCATCACTGCTTGCTGTGAGTGTGTCACTTTCACTGCCACAATCAAGAGTAGTACTTACTGTTTTGTCCAGCTCAGTTCTAATCTCAGGAGTGCTCAACCCCTTCTGCCTCGCTGTCGGCAGTTCCTTCACCGGTGTAGACGTAAAAGGAACAATAGCACTAATCACTTTCGAGGAGGAAGCGAGCGACAATGAGTCGGGACGGAGCGCCATTCTCACGCACAGAGCTGGACAGATACTGACTGATGCAGGTCAGGCCAGGGGTGGGGGGGGGCTCCCTCGGGGTTGGAGGAGGGAGGTGTGGGATGGCTGGAGTGAAAGAACTCGACAGCTACTCTTGCGTGAGACACTTTGCGCGCAGGAAAAATGCGCGATGTTCAAAATATTCACGATCATTCCAGAATGACACCCACGGTTTGGTCCAGTTTTGTCAATGTCATTCTGGAATGACACCCGTGGTTAAAGGGTTAATGACCTAGAGCAGCTTGTACAGCACCCTACCCGTATCCCTGACCGCCTTGGAGAGAGCTCCAACATACTTCATCTCTTCCTTACAACTAATCCTTCTGCTTACACTGTTAATCTTTTCTCTCTGTTGGGCTCCTCCAATCACAACCTTATCACCTTAACCTGTCCTATCGCTCTGGTACGGCCTGCGGACCCTCCAAAAAAATGTCGTCTGTGGCACTTTGGTGCTGCGGATTGGGAGGCCCTCAGGCAGTACTTCTTTAATTTTCCCTGGAATGATTATTGCTTCCATGGCCGGGAGCCATCTGGGTGTGCCTTGCGCATTACGGAGGTTATTCTCTCGGGCATGGAAGCATACATTCATTTCTCATATCCTTTGACTAATGCACGAAAGCCTTGGTTTAATCACGCTTGTTCTAATGTTGTCCGCAACAAGGAGAGGGCCTTTAAAAGGTACTGGAGCCAACCCATCCCTGAATCACATCTTTTATACATTTCTGCCCGGAATCGTTCTAAGTCTGTTCTTCGCTCTGCTAAAAATAATTTCATCCGTACAAAATGCTCTCAACTCTCTAACTCGAACGCTTCCCGCTCCTTCTGGCACCTTGCCAAAAACCTTTGTAACAACATTAACTCATCATCCTTCCCTCCTCTTTTCTACTGTGATGGCTCTGTAGCTATTTCTTCTACTGATAAAGCAGATCTCTTTGCTCATACTTTCTCGTCCAACTCCACCTTAGACGATTCCGGTACTGTTCCTCCCTCTCTTCCCCCCTCTGACTTCCTTCTGGCTAACATTAAAAATTCTTCAGCTGATGTATTTTCTGCCATTGCTGGCCTCAGTACTAATAAGGCATATGGGCTTGATGGAGTCCCTCCTGTTGTTCTCAAGAACTGTGCTTCTGTGCTTACTTACTGCCTAGGCAAACTCTTTCGCCTTTGTCTGTCAACTTGTACCTTTCCTTCTTGCTGGAAGTTTGCTCTCATTCAGCCAGTCCCAAAGAAGGGTGACCATTCCCAACTCTCTAACTATCGTCCAATTGCTTTAACATCCTGTATCTCAAAAGTTTTCGAGTCAATTCTTAATAGAAAAATTTTAAAGCATCTTTCTTATCACAACCTTCTTTCTGATCGTCAGTATGGGTTCCGTCAGACACGCTCCACAGGCGATCTTCTCACCTACCTTTCAGACTCCTGGTCATCCTCCTTTCTGGACTTTGGCGAAAGCTTTGCCATTGCACTTGACATCTCAAAGGCTTTCGATCGAGTCTGGCATAAATCTTTAATTTCCAAACTGCCCTCCTACGGTTTCTATCCTTCTATCTGTGCCTTCATCTCCAGCTTCCTTTCTGGCCGTTCTATAGCTGCTGTTGTAGATGGCTATTGTTCTTCTCCTAGATCTATTAACAGTGGTGTTCCTCAGGGCTCTGTCCTATAACCAACTCTCTTCCTTTTATTCATCAATGACCTTTTAAGCTGTACATCTAACCCTATCCACTCATATACTGATGACTCCACGCTTCACCTTTCCATTCGATTCCCACAACGTCCATCTCAGCAGTTACTTCAACAAACAAGGGATGAGGCTATGACACACCTAATGTCTGACTTGGCTCGTATCTCTGACTGGCATAAAAATAATCTTCTTGTTTTTAATGCATCAAAAACTCAGTTTTTGCATCTATCAACTCGACAAAATCTTCCACAGGTATACCCACTTATGTTTAATAATACTCAACTTAATCCTGCATCATCGTTGAACATGCTTGGGGTTTCATTTGCTCGGGACTTGTCTTGGAAAGATCATATTACATCTCTTGTAAAATCTGCTTCCAAGCAATTGGGTGTGCTAAGCCGACTCCGTTCCTTCTTTACCCCTGCACAATTGTTGACTCTATGCAGGGGTTTTATCCACCCCTGTGTGGAGTACAACTCTCATGTACGGGGGGGCTCCCCACATACAGCTCTTCTCAATAGGGTGAAGTCAAAGGCTTTTCGTCTCTTTAACTCTCCCCCTCTTACTGACTCCCTTCAACCTCTGTCTCTTTGCTGCAGTGTTGCATCTTTATCTCTTTTCTATCGCTACTTCAATGGTCACTGTTCCTCTGAACTATCTGCATGCATTCCTCCACTTCTACGACGGGCGCGTAGCACCCGTCTAGCAGCAAACTCTCATCCCTTTTCTGTCCAACTCTCTAATGCAAGAGCCAACCGTTACTCCCAGTCCTTCATTTATGCAACAGGTCAACTCTGGAACTGTCTCCCTCTGTCTGTATTTCCTGCATCCTATGATCTCCATTCTTTCAAACGCAGTGTGTCCAGGCATCTCGAAATGAATGGATCTTGAATTTGGCTCTCTCTTGTATTTTGTTTTTCTCTTGGAAGGAACAGTATTGCGGGCTCATTGCCTTTGGTTCCTTCTTCCTCACATAAAAAAAAAAAATCTCGAGGTTGGCTTTCTTGGAACTGTTTCATACAAAATGCTATGAGCTTACCACATTCCCCACTATCAATTACCGCCATTTCCTCCTTGTCATTCAAGGTCTGAAAGCGTGTTGTGTCAATAACATTCCTCTTGACAGTGAACTGCTTGAATATGTTAATGTCGGGACCAGAGGACGGTCTAAGGCAAATGGTGAAGGCCTTTTGAGCAAGGATATCAAAAATGTGATGCCAACAAGCCAAACGGAGGAGATCCTTGTGCAACTGATACTGAATAAAGATGCACGCCCCTTCACACAATCCTGGTATTCCTGGCAGTGGTGTTCAGTGCCACTCCAACCGCACGTTCAGATATAACGCAGTCGTACAAGGTTTCAGTGATGACATTGGCCATGGCCTTTCCTGTCTCTGACTTCAATTTGGGTACAGTCAAAAGCTTTGAAACCTGATCACCTGAAATGAGAATTGGAAGGCGTTCAGTGACATTTGCTCCTGTTACATCGGGAATTAATTTTCCATCCCGGTGCACTACAAGTCGCACAGTTGAACGAAATGATATCTTCAGCCATTCTGCATATTCGCTCCGACTCTTGATTTGATCTTGGCGGATACCTTGCCTGTTGATAGTATACATTGTTTGAACTTGTCCACAGGCAGAAATGCTCGCAGAAAGCAGATGGACTGCAGCACGGTCTGAAGTCTTGGTCCGATCTAAAGCAGCAATAACTGGAGAAGTGACAACTGTTTTTCGTGTTCGTTGGCATTTCAGAGGAGGAGCTACATGCAAGAAGGAGAGACCTGCTATATCTGTATAACTGTCACTTGTTTCATCTTCATCACTAGTTGGGCTTTCCTCCGGCTCTATCTCCCCTCTCACTGCTCGATGACATCTCTCACGCTCTTTCCTCTCCTGTTCAGTCTGTTATCTCTCTATCTGTCTTCGTTCTTTCCAGTGGAGTTTGACAAGAATACCTAGCATAGAGTCAGGTCTCCCTCTCTCCCTCTGGGCTACAAGAAACTCCCTATCCTCATGATTTTTGATTAGGTCAAAGGCATTCGTGTCTGTAGTGTCAAAGAGATCTTTTATCTGTTCTTGAAAATTCTTTCTCCTCTTCTCCTTTCTTTTTGTATTCCGGCTCTTACTCCTCCCCATCTTTCTCAATTCTTTATAGAGAGATTCAGTTTGAGGGATACGATTCTGTAACACTGATACAGAAATGCAAGCTCCCACCCAGGATGCCCCTAGATCCTCAGACAGAACACATGCAGAATCCCTCAGTGTTCGTGTCTCTGTTCACATTAGGTAGAAAAGTCGCGTTAACGCTTCCCGACAAGAAGGCAACTTACATTCAAGTAGTTTCTCACTTGGTTGGCCAACAAGTGCTTAAGAAAATCTCAAAAGGCAAATCCCAGAAAAAAGAAAAAAAAAATGGGTATCACAAGAATGTAGCCTCCCATGAAGCAGGCCTGAAGCAAACTTTATTTTTTGCATTAACAAAACCATTATTATCACAACAATAATTTTGCTTGTCAGGCTCAAACCGTGGGTAAGATGCGGCACCAGTAAATGTCATCCAATTCGGCAAAAATATGGTGTCTCAAGAGTATACACCTAAACTCACAATATACACTTCCAGCAAACAAAAAAATCAATAATTAATTTTCCCCCTTTAGTAATAAGAACTACCCTAGATTGACCGTGATACGGTTATCAGACCGAATCTCGCGAACCATAGCCTGAATCCTTTTCTAAACATGAAAAGAAACATCTACACTGGACAAGAAGCATTTTGGTGTATAGTACGCTCACGTACGCCTTTTGTTTTGGAGTTACGACTGATGAAGACAAAAGCAAGAAAGAAAGAACAAAATCAATACATTTGCGGTTCGATTTTGCGACTGCTACGAAGGTTGGCAAGACTTTCCAAGTAGTTTTGCACTTGAATAACCTTAGAATTGGGCTATGCGACCTTTTTCGCTCAAGAGCTACTGTATCATATGGACTGTACACGACGCTATTTTGAACCTGCGCATTTCCCACTCATGGGGTGGCTATTGCACTCCTATATATATATATATTGCTACATAGTAGTGGTATATAGGCTTAAGTACTGCTTCATTCTAGGAGGGCAAGACTAGATATGGTGCAACAATGCTAGAAGAACCTACTAGCAGCAGACGGACTAAGAACACCCCCAACCTGAGTTGCAGCCAGCCAGGATGGATGGAATAATTATGTTTCCCCCTCACCTCTCCTTCAGGAACAGGGGCGAGGAGGGAGCAGACAAGGATGACAAGGCAACCGCATCCCCCATCTCCCACGAGATCCTCATGAACCGGAGTGTTAGTTGGCGGTGATCCTTTAGCGGAAGGGATGAGACGGATATAGAGGACTGAAGGGCACCTAAACCCCTACCTCCAGTGAGACCCTGTTGAACCTAAGTCCACCTGTAAAAGGTGGTGTGGGCTTGTGACTGGCAGGGAGGTGAGGAGCATAGGTGAGGTTGGCGAAGCCACTTTATACCCCACCCCTCTTCGAGGTTGGAGATGAGCCTGGTACTGATGAACTACCATACAGTGAGGAGCAGGCTTGAACACTGGATCGATCTAATAGACCCTGACTAGATGGGTGCAGCTCATGGTAGACGTGACTGGAAGCAGTAAAATGAATAAATTCACTTTCCCCCACCTGAATAAGAAGTCCCGCCAGGATAATTATTATTGGGTGGTTTTTCCCAGAACAAAACTATGGAAAGAACCCTAAGACAAAGGCCCCCAGTACCTGGCAACAAAAGAGCTACTGTTTATAGTGGCGATCAGAATAACTCTGAAACAGACGGTGCTAAGAATCTCCTGAGAAGAGGATTAGGCCACAATAGGTTATCCCTCCTCTTTCAGGTCAGATGAAGTAGGTGATGACTGAGGGGTTCTATTCTCTACGGGTCACGATGTATCACACAATCGCTGCTACGCCATAGTTTGAAAACTGTGTCCTCTACTATCTCATTACAATCAGATGAGTGCCCATCAAGCAGTGCCAGTCACACACTTGTCTCTGTAGTGAGAAATGTACAAAGTGGTACCGTTCCATTCCTTGCGTGCCACATCCACCCCTGCTAGCACGCCTAAGAAAGTGGCTTAGAGATAGCGCCATAGGGCGTGAATTAGACATAATCTCTCTTCTGTTGAGTCAAATTATGTCGTCACCGACAGACGAGAGAGAACACGACACCACACTGGCTCCCCTCCTTTCATACGGTGTCTTTTCGCCCTCCCTTCCCTCCTCTCGTACGATGTCTTGCCATCCTCCCTACCCTCCTCTCGTACGATGTCTTGCCACCCTCCCTACCCTCCTCTCGTACGATGACTTGCCACCCTCCCTACCCTCCTCTCGTGCTATGTCTTGTTATCTTCCCTACCCTCCTCTCGAGCTATGTCTTGCCACCCTCCCTACCCTGCTCTCGAGCTATGTCTTGCCATCCTCCCTACCCTCCTCTCGTACGATGTCTTGCCATCCTCCCTACCCTCCTCTCGTACGATGTCTTGCCACCCTCCCTACCCTCCTCTCGTACGATGACTTGCCACCCTCCCTACCCTCCTCTCGAGCTATGTCTTGCCACCCTCCCTACCCTCCTCTCGTGCTATGTCTTGCCACCCTCCCTACCCTCCTCTCGTGCTATGTCTTGCCACCCTCCCTACCCTCCTCTCGTGCTATGTCTTGCCACCCTCCCTACCCTCCTCTCGAGCTATGTCTTGCCACCCTCCCTACCCTCCTCTCGTGCTATGTCTTGCCAACCTCCCTTCCCTCCTCTCGTGCTATGTCTTGCCGTCTTCCCTAACCTCCTCTCGTATGATGCCTTTCCTATGCGACAGTGATCTGTTTGTTTTCATGGTTTTACTTCCCACAGTGTAAACAGTGTACGACAGCGACTTTCGTAAACTCTTACGGCAGTGACATTAGAAAATACTGTCCACAAGTGACCTGCAAGTAGCATGTGATGTACTTAGAATGTGAGCAACAGTGACGTGTAATTCCCAAAAGTGATGTAAAATATTTGCGGCAGTGACATGTATATATTTACAATAGTGATATGTATATATTTTACGGCAATAACCTGTGTATGTTTAGTATTTGTAAATATTTGTTTCTAGACAAATAAACCATATGTATGAGTGAATATGAAATTTCTTCGTTAATTGTTATGAATAGATAATAACTGCCTGTTTATATGCTATTTTCATAGAGTAAGACATAGGAAAATAAATTTGTAGGGGAAAAACGTTTAGTACAATATATGATAAGCATACTAATTTATAATAGTTAAAGACGGTGAAAAAATACACATTTCACGTCAGTGACATGAATAATTTACGAGTGACATGTGTAAATTTTTTGACAGTGACGTGTGTACATGTTTATAATATTTATTTCTTGAAAAATAAGGTTACATATAAGCGAATAAAAGATTTCTTCAGTATTTAGCATCGACAGAGAATAACAGATTGTTCGCAGGCTATTTTCATGGATCGAGAAATAAGAAATATAAGTATTTAGCACAGGAAGCCACAAGCTCACTAGGTTATAATAGTGAAATGAGGCGAAAAATACATATTTTACTATAGTCACGGGTATAAAGTATAAAATACGACAATGACGTGTGTATATAGTACTTGTAAATATTTCTGTAAAAATAATCCATGCACATAGTGGATTACTGATTTTTTCAGTAATGGCTCTCAGGGTTGCCACTCTAATTTTACCGATCGTACCAAATCAGGCAAATGAAAAGCATCACAATACAAAATGTGCCAAATGTAATGAAGACAAATGTACTTACTTGGTGTACTTAAAACTGTGTATCCTTCCCTTCCGGTGAGTCTTTCGTAGTTGGCGTTGACCACTTCCTGTTCATTTTGTCTACAAGCTGCTGGGATGGTTACCATGTTCTACAGTTCACACAATGTAACAAATTCTTGCTGTGACGTAATCAGTAAAGGGTTTCTGTCTTCAGTCGAGATCTATTTTTTGTTTTTATAATTGTCACCAAAGAGAAGATGAAGATTCTTCCTGCAGCAGCAGACGAATGAGGCAAAGACATCAAGTTTAGTGTCAATCTTGAAACATTTGGAAATCTTGGCTGATCACCATATCTTTCTTGTGAAACAGCATGCCAGAATTTTTTCAGCTTCTCAGGCTTCATGAAGTTCCTGAGAATACCCTTAAAACCACTATCCCAATTTTGCTTGAATGTGTCCTGTGTGGACGCAGTTGCCACTTCTTCAGTAAAGTTAAATAGCTCGTGTCCATATGCTTCTCTCAGACTAGTACTAGAAAATTTATATTTTCTTCAGAGTCATCCCAGATGTACTTGATGCTACCAAAAGCACCAAATCTGGTACTTTAGTGCCAAAATCGGCATCCCTGATGACGTCCATAGAAATTACTATCCGTTCATATGTTATTTTCATAAAGTAAGAAACAATAATGAGAGATTTAAAGAAAAACATGTTAATTGATATGTGCGGTCAGTCACAGTAAAATGTCGTGAAAAAAGTTTTTAGAACAGAAATCTGTGATTTTCATTCAGGGATTATTTATTCGTAAGATTATTACACCCTGATTACCACTGGTCACAGTGTCACTCTGGAATGACTGAAAAACGGGGAAAATGGTAAGCATTATACGTACAGTGTGAATGAAATATGCTTCATGACTAGGGAAATGTGAGGGAACGCAGTGTTGCAATTACGAGGAGTGGCACGTGACGGCTAACGAAGGCTGTAGCCATGGTGCACACCGGAACATTGCCTCTTGACGTAAGCAAAAGCTACCTCCAGTATCTGCCATTCTGCATCTGAACAACACTACCTAATGGCCTTGGGAGAATTGCATTGAAAAGTGAAAGGACTGCTGAGTATTTTGGTTGTTAACTGATTGTTCCAGGTGATATGTTTGATGAGAAATGAGTGTGCGAAAATGAACAATTTCAGCATTCTTACCATAAGGAGATGCAACACGTATTTAACACCCAACCACCTCCAACTTCTAAGGATGTGGGTTTATGAATATCTGCACCTACAATATAAGGATTGTGAGAACGGAGGCTGATCCGATAGTATTGCCTGAAGAACTATCCACTATCCAGTGAGATGTAGAAGGTCTTAGGGATATGACAAAATTAGAGCAGAAACTATTAAACAGAGGACAAGTATTATTCTCCAGGCAAAAATGAGGGTTGTATGGAGTAGGATTCCTAGTTAACAAACATCCTGAGAAGAAAACTATGGACTAGCCTTAATGAAAGAGCTTCCATGGTCAAGATAAAAGTAAATAATAGATACAAATTAAAGGTAGATCAAGTGTATGAGCCAAAAAATAGTTATAGCGATGAAGATGTGAAGTTTTATGAATATATATACAGCCAGCTATTGAGAAAGGAAAGGCTCATTAGGCTGTGATCTTGGGTGAGTATAAGGCTTAAGTAATAAGTTCTGTGACTGACCAGCTGGAAGTCATGGTGTTGACTGAAGAAATGAAAGAGGTTAAGATCTGGTAGAATTTGCAGGAAGTTGGTTACTGAAAATAATGAATACTGGATTACAGCATAGTGTCCCTTGGAACGTCCAACCACCTCCAACAGGAATTCAGCATAGTGCCCCTGTGAACTCCCAGACACCCCCACAAGGACCCCACGGAGGAGCAGCAGCAACGCACCGAGACTCGGTGCGACAACGGCCCAAGTCAGCCCGGGCCGTACGCCCCTATGACTCGGATTCCGCCCGCCGTCGCCATAGCAAGAATCCTGCACTACCTTCCGGGCTAGCTTCCACCATCCAATCTCAGGGTGGAGCTGTCTGTCCAGCTCCTACCAGCGCCCCTAAGGAATTGGCCTGTAGCCACTCCCGCCTTCTTCAGGAGTCGGCCAGTAGCCTCACCGAAGGTGTCTTCCCTCCTGGGACGGCTGGTAGCCGCCCACCCCTCGCTAAGGAATCGGCCAGTAACTGATCTGAGGGAAACAAGGAGACGGCCTGTAGTCTTTCCTGCCTTCGTCAGAAGGTGTCCTTCCGGAGACGGCCTGTAGACGCTCCACACCCCCTCCTGAAAGAGTCAGCCTGTAGCCGCTTCCACCTTCATCAGACGGCCGGTAGCCGCTCCATAGGAGTTGCCCCTGACTCGGCTTGTAGCCGCTTCACTTCCCTCCTGCAGGAGTCAGCCTGTAGCCGCTCCACACCCCTCCTGCAGGAGTCAGCCTGTAGCCGCTCCCCCCTTCGTCAGACAGCTGTTAGCCACTCCGAAGGTGTTGTCCCCGAGTTGGCCTGTAGCCGCTCCTCATTCCTGCTGAAGGAGTCAGCCTGCAGCCACTCTCACCTTCGTCATACGGCCGGTAGCCGCTCCGAAGGTGTTGTTCTCGAGTCGGCCTGTAGCCACTCCACACCCCTCCTGCAGGAGTCGGCCTGTAGCTGTTCCCGCCTTCGTCAGATGGCCGGTAGCCACTCCGAATGTGTCTCTGGGTTCGCTGGTAGTCATTCACCCTCTCAGGCCACGGCTAGTAGCCGGGCCTCGGCACCTTGTGATCTCGCCCTTGGGAAGCCGCGGCCAGTAGCCAGGCTCCACGGCCAGAAGCAGCAGAGAGCAGCCCCGCTGCCCCAGCGTGAGACGATTTTCCTGACCCCCGACGCAGAGGATGTAGAGGAGTACTGGAGAGGCCCTATAGCCTCCCCTGGTCTCTGCTCCCTACGACTGGCCCTGGAGAAGACCCACAGGACAGACCCTGATGCTGACCGGTGCCACAGCCCCTCCCTGACGGCGCCACCTAGCACCGGGGGCCGCAGCCCTCGGGAACCCCGGGCCCTTCCCAGAACGCCCGGGCGGGACCTCTCTATGCCCCGACGATGGAGGACCTCTACCTCCGGCAGGACCCTGAATGAGAGGTTCAGGCAATTGTTCAGCCCCAGTCCTGAGGGCCACACTCCTGTCCCCAGACCGGAAAATACGGGCCCCTTCACCACCTGCAGCCCCAGACGAGAGAAGACGCCCCTGCGCGTGATCCTGTGTCCTCTTGACATGGCCTCCCCTGGCGGTGTCCCTGCCCTGCCAGAGCAGTAGCCGGCGTGTCTCCCTGTCGCACCCGCTGCCCAGTGACCCATGAGGCAGTGACTGCGCCCCTAGTTTAGTATAATAGTGGCGAGGCGATAAAGTGCATTCATAGTACCAGAACAAGTGTTTAAGTGAAATTGGAATAATAAAGGTCTAATATACGACAGGGTGGAACAGTGAATAACCCATGCAGAATCAAAGTGATAGTGAATAAGACCCATGTGCAATACCCCTCATATTATAGTAAGAGAAACCCCCAAGCCGTGGAGTTTGTATTAATAATTAACCAAAAGTCCCTTGCCCTCAGAAAATAGCAAAGCGAACACGCTATCAACAAACTTCGCCTCATACTACCATAATCACAATTAGACCCCAGTGCCTTACACCCTCCCCTAATGAGCCTCATCTCTAACTCCTCCACGCAAACAGAGACCTTGGACTGTACTAATTCTGCATACTCTGCCTGGAGTGTTATTTTAAGTGCATTCTCCCATAGTATCCTGTGAGATACTAATTATCTAGATATAAGTGTTTGTGATTGACCAAATATTGTAACATCTGCTGTTGTCCCTTGTCTGACTGAGTAATACACGTGTAAAGGTTATTGCCTGGAGTTCTTGTGTCCTGCCTCTCTCTTATTTGTTCTAAGCCCCTGTCTCGAAAGAGGACCCCGCTACACGTTAGGTGTTTTAGGAACGGCAAGTTGAGCCACTAAAATCCTAGCATTACAAATACCATCACTGAGAAGAGAACATGTAGAAAGTGGACTTATAATTCTCGAGATGGCATGAAAAATGAGATTGATTTCATACTTACAAACCGACATGATATCGTGAACAATACAGCAGTCGTCAACAAAGTAAATGTTGATAACGATCACATAAATGACTAAACGTGAAGTGGAAATTAATTTAACAATGGACAGGAATAACCTCTCTTATACACGGTGCTTCCCAACATAACTAATGTGTAAAAGGAAAGTAGGATTTGGTGTCATCACCCATTACAGGTATTCAGTCCTTAACCTTGAAGAAAGCTTTAATAATGAAGAAAGCCTCGACACTGACTAAACAAATCAAAACTTAAAGTTACTGAAATAAACTCCACTTCAATGAGGAGGGAAGGCATTAAAGCAAAAAAACAGTAAACTTTCAAACGAAACGAAGCTGTTGACTCAGAAACATAAAAAATATGAACGTAATAGTTCGTACTAGAGATAAAAAAGAAGTAGAAGATTTAACAAAGATATTTATATTGTAACCAGAAGCCATCTCAAAATGGGAATGCACCATCCACACAGCCAGAAAGTTTTTCCTTGGTACATAACTTTGCACCTCCATTTCTGAGGTGATGCAAATTCAGGATGTAAAACACACGCAAAGCCAGCCAGCCAACCTCACAACTGAAAACAGTACCACTTGCTTCACAACGCAGATGATAAGCGAGCGGAGTGGCAGTGTTTTCAGTTGTGAGCTTGGCTGCTGGCTTTGTCTCTGTGGATAAACAAGATATCTCATGAACTGCTTGAGCTGTCAATATGAAACTTTAAGGGTAACAAGATATGGCTAAAATCTTGGACGAGTTCAAAAATGGGTACTCGGGGTCAAGGTAAAAGTCACTAAAGGCCAACTAGTTGACCTTTCACAGCCATTTGGGTGACCTTCACCTTGACCCCTGGTGGGCATTTTCAAACTCGTCCAAGATTTTGGCTATATCTTAATACCCTGAAAGCTGCAGGTTCATAGCTTAAACCGTTCATGAGATATCTCATTTACCCACAAACATACAAAGGTAGCCAGCCAAACACATTACTGAAAACATTACCACTCCGCTGGCTTTGCAACGCAGGCGGTAAAAAGCAGCAAGATGTGTGGGAATTCAACATGTCGAAAATAAACGATGCTTTAATCGCAGGAACTTGCATGAAGACAGCAACGGGGAGACTAAGGATGGAGAAACGTCCGATGTTTGCATTAAAGAATCCAAATGGTGATGAAAAATAGTGGTAAAAACTCTATGGACATCTCCAAGCACAGATATCAGATGACAGACAATGCATCGAAGGAAACCCAGTATTGGTAGAAATTCCAGCCATAACTTTAGAAGAGACAAACATGGCATTCAGTAATATGAAAAGAGGTAAGCATCAGGAAAATAAGGTATTTATATTTAATATATGATGCAGGAAAGACTGCCCTGGAAAATTGTTTTGAACTCTTTAAGAAAACTTTCGGCGAAGGAAAAGTCCCAACAGCCTGAAAAAATGCACTGGAAATCGTAATACATAAGGTAGGAGACTTCAGAAACCGAAAAACTCTCTCTCTTTCTCATACACACACACACACACACACACACACACATATATATATATATATATATATATATATATATATATATGAGAAATAGATTTTTTCGGTTTCGGTTCGAAAATTGAAACTACAAGACATGATGGATGAGTGTGCCTAAAGGTTTGCTCAAGTGGGGGTGATACCAATGTGAATTATGAAGTGTTCTTCATATACAACGATGATGAAATGATCATATCTTACCACTATTTCCTCTTCAAAATGGTATTGTCAGTTAAGATTTATTGCTGGTGTACAGAATGACATACAAAAGTACTGTCGTGAGGTGAAATTATCATATGCAATGATAATCAACTGATACAACGAACCAAAGCTAAAAATGCGTGAAGAAAAGCTTTTAGATTTTTTTTTGGCAACTTGGCAAGTATTGTTATGTAATTTACAAGGTTTATTGTGAACAGAAACACTTGATGGTTATAAACATTTGTTATAGTCAGTACATCCCTCTCTATTTATTGCTAGGGTTCTTAATCCAATAAGGGGTGGCCATAAACAAATCACCTCCCTGCAGCCCTATCCCTCACCATTTCACTGACCTCCCACCAGCTCACATCCTCCTCTCTCATATACCTATCCATTCCATCCCTCCATCTCATCCTCGGCCTCCCCTTCCCTTTCGCCCCCCCCCCCAACCTTCACCTCACTCACAAACACTTTCTTTGTTAATTTCTCGCTCTCCATCCTCTCCACGTGGCCAAGCCACCTCAGTGTATTTTTCCTAACGCTTTCTGTCACATCCACATCCACACCACAATGCTCCTTCACCTCCACATTTGTCAGTCTGTTTCTTCGTGTAACTCCAAATACTCCTCTCGGATATCTCATTGCCATTGCTCTCACTCCTGACATGTGTCCTTCAAACAAGGTCCAAGCTTCATTTCCATACATTAGAGTTGGTATCACAATACTATCATGCAATGACTTTGCTACTTCCATGATCACTTCCCTATTTATTATCACTGCTTCTCAAGAACTGTATACATTTATTTCTTGTTATACCCTTTCAAGCACTTTATCCTGCAGACTTCCACCCTTACTTATCACACTACCCAAGTCCTTAAATGCACTCAAAAATTCCATTTCCTAATCATCCATCCTCACTGTACATTCAGCGACTTCATTTCTCCCGAACATCATAACTTTACTCTTCCCTACATTCACTTTATATTCATTTCCTTACACACTCTCCCAAACTCATCCACCAAGCCTTGCGGTTCTCCTTCGTCTTCACCCAACAACACAGTATCGTCTTCAAACAACAGTACAGGAGGTTTCCAAAAGCTGCTCTCTCTCATTAGGGCAGCTCCAATATCCACTGGCCAACCTTGTATCTCTCTTGTAATCCCATCCATATACAGATTTAACAACCATGGTGACGTGACACATCCCTGTTTCATTCCAACATTCAGATAGGAAAACTCAGTTCACAGTCTACTCTTCCTGCAGCCTTAGCACTCTCATACATACACTTCACGACATTAAATAACTTCCCATTCACTCCATACATTCTTATTGTTTTCCATAATCCATGTCTATCCACTCTGTCACATGCTTTCTCCAAATCCATGAAGGCTTCATACAACTCATTTCCCTACTCTAGAAACTTTTCCACTACAGACCTTAGGATGAAACTCTGAGCTACACAACCTCTTCCCTCCCTATAACCTCACTGAATTTTCTGCCCTCACTGACCTCTGTCAAATAAGACGTGATTCTGATGTGGTCATCCCTAATGTTCTGGAGAACTCTGCTTGTCCTCTGGGCTGACATTGTGCCTAGACAGACTCTTTTGTAATTTCTATTGACTTTTCCTCTTGTCGCCCTGTCTCCCGCCGCTTCACTACCTCCCCCCCAGCTCAAACACCCCTCTCTCATATAACTCTCCACTTCATCCTTCCACCTCATCCTAGGCCTCCACCTCTCTCTCCCCCGCTCCACCTCACTCACATACACTCTTCTTGTTAGTCACTCGCTCTCCATCCTCTCCACATGGCCAAACCGACTCACCGTAATTCTTCTAATGCTTTCTATCCCACCCACATCCACATCACAACGCTCCTTCACCTCCTCATTTGTCAGTCTCTTTCTTAATGTAACTCCACATACTCCTCTCAAATAACTCATTTCACTTGATTCCTTTCATGTAACGAGGAAAGACTGGAGGGCTGTATGCCCACAATTTTTTTTTTCTCTTTCTTAGGAAGAACTGAGCAACGGAGTAACAATTTCATGATTTATGCATTTGGGAGGGCGTGGACAGATTCCTAGAAAGATTCGGAGCTCACAGGCAGAGGGAACTACAGACTGAACAAGACAGTTCCAGTTAACCTTCTGCATGCATGAAGGACTGAGGGATGGTTAACTCTTGCATTAAACTGTTGGGCGGAAAAGGGATAATAATGCATTGTCATATGAGTGCTATGCTTGTCGTAATGGAGATGAGATGCGAAGAGGTAGTTCAAGAACAGTGACATAGAATTTGCGATAGTGCAGGGATAAAAATTCATTACTGCATCAAAGCTAGAGAGAAGAGTAGAAGAGAGTCAGTCAACAATTGAGATTATGTGACAAAAAGCATTTGACTCCACCCTGTTTAAAAGAGCTGTTTGTGGTTAAGCCACAGAACATAAGAGGTGCGTTTCACACAGGGACAAATCAGACATCTATATGAATTTAACAGTTGTGCAGCGGTGAAGAGGGTATGGCGTGTGTTTAGTATACTCATTGTTGTGGAACGCATTTGCAAGGGAAGTAATGTGATCATTTCATAATACGTCCCAACAGAAAGACGTACAAAAGATTTTCCATGTAAGTAAGGTAATCTTTCCACGAGAGGTCTCAAAAGATTGAAATTCCAAGCCTATGAATACTGAACGATGGTGACGGAGTGATTTATGTATATTGTTGAATAATATGAGATATTCCTGTGCAGGACTGTGGCAGGTTGAAAGATGTAAAATCTGTGTTTTTGATGTGTTGAAGACAAGGCATATTTTGCCCTTGTCAGGAGTACTAGTCAAGTCAGAAACCAGAAGAGTTATAACCTCATTCCATGTTTGATTACGTAACTGCTGTGATGGACACTGTGAGAAACAGGTGGAAATGTGAAAACTGGAATCATCATGATGTGAGTGGGTTGGGACAGATGTGCAGCGCAGATCACTGACTAGCTGAAGAAGGAGAGTTGGCAACAGAACAGTACCATGACGAATACCACTACTGCCAACGTTAGACGAACAGTGATTGTCTGCAGTAGCACCTACAGCGTAACCAGAAATGAAGTTAATGGTGGAGGTATAACTAATGGGGCAGAAATTGTAAGAAAACAATTTTGAAACTACAGACATGTGCCAGATTCGGTCAAAAAACAATCTATATGCCTTCAGTGGTAAAGTTTCACCAAGTTCCCAAAATTAGGGTGACCAAATGTCAAAAATAATGTGAGAGGATCATCAATGGAACGTCACTGGTTGAATTCATACTAGCAGACAGATTATTGGTTATTTGAACAAAATGAATTTCTTCTAGTTACTATAAATTTTGAAGGAGAGGATTTGGAAAATGTGAGTGCATTTAAGTACCTGGGTAGTGTGATGAGTAAGGATGAAAGTTTAGAGGGTGAAGTGCTTGAAACGGTACAACGAGGAAGAATGGTTGCTGGTTCCTTGAAAGTCGTCATAACAAACAGGGATGTGAGCATGGAAGTGAAAAAGTTACTACATGACAGTACTGTGATATCAACGCTAACGTATGGAAGTGAAGCTTGGACCTTGTTGGAGGGACACAAGTCAAGAGAGAGAGCTGTGGAAATGAGTTATTTGAGAGGACAATGTGGAGTCACATGGAGAGACAGACTGACAAATGAGGAGTTGAAGGAGCGTTGGGATGTGGATGTGGATGTGATAAGAAGCGTTCGGAAAAACACACTGAGGTGGTTTGGCCAAGTGGAGAGAATGGAGACTGAGAGGCTGATGAGAAAAATGTGTGTGAGTGAGGTGGAGGGGGGCGGGAGACGGAGGGGGAGTCCGAGGATGAGATGGAGGGTTGGAGTGAAGAGGTATATGAGAGAGGGGAGTGTGAGTTGGAAGAAGGGCAGTGAAATGGGGGGGGAGGGACAGGGCGACATGGAGGCGATTTGCTTGTGGCCACCCTTAAGGGATTAAGGCGTCTGGCAATAGACAGACAGGAATGAAAGATACAAAAGCAATTGAGCGATAGAATAAAATTATAAATGCATGGCCTGAATGAGGGCAAACTTCCAGCAAGAGAAAAAGTCAATAGAAATGAAAGAAAAGCACTCGGGAGCAGAATGCTAATCGCCCACCAGAATATGCTGTTGGTCAAGTCCAAGATTTAGGCCATATCTTGATACCCTGAAGGTTTCATATTGATAACTCAAGCCGTTCATGAGATATAATGGTGCTAAAAGGAGGGCAATAAAAACTAGTTGACGTAAGGCAGCCATTTTCGTGACCTTGACCTTGGTCCCGTGTGCCCATTTTGGAATTCGTCCAAGATTTTGGCCATATCTTGATACCCCGATGGTTTCATGTTGATAGCTCAAGCCGTTCATGAGATACAATGGGAACACACACACACACACACACACACACACACACACACACACACACACACACACACACACACACACACACACACACACACACACATCGACAAACACACTGAGGCAGGCAAAAACATTATCCCTTCGTCTCCTAAAGGTGGACGATAGTAACAAATGAGTCTGTCTAGGCACGATGGTAGCACAGAAGGTAGGCAGAGTTCTCAAGAACATTCGGGATGACCACAACAGAATCATATTCACTGATGGCAGAATATACATTACTGATGAGATTTTAATGACATGCATGAGAAAAACAAAAATCAAGGGCTTGAGAGATGGAGGGATAGCACTAGAATCGTCCAAAGTGGAATCAAAGAAGAAATTTTGGTCAAAGAGAACAGCCTTGTCCATATAAGAGATGGCAGGAAGACTGAATTGAACGTTTTGAAGATTTGCGGTAAATTAAATTTTCTTTTGGGAAGACAAAGAACAGACGTACCAAGATTCCAAGCAGAAGGGTAAGGTGGACGAGCTTTGTTGTTAAGCAGGGACCAGTACTGTACCTTTTATATGCCACTTTCTTTTAGCCAGCATTAAAAGAAAAGTGATTACATAAGGCTTATTTGCATCTCATAAGTGGTAAGGGAAATGAATGAATGACGGGGAATAAAACCCACACTTGTAGACGCAGAATATATTTACCAGTTTCGGTGGACACTGCCACCATCTTCAGTGGTCAAGATAGAGAGAAGGAATGACCACTGGAGATGGTGGCAGTGTCCACCAAAACTGTTCAGTAAAGTTATTCCCCATCTCCAAGTGTGGATTTTATTCACCGTCGTTGATTATCACGCCAGAGTGATTCATCCAGCCAAAATGAAGGAATGTTTCTATGCTTGAGAGAATAACTCGCATAATGTGCAATGCAAAGCCAAATAGCACTTAGCGGTGGACGCAGTAATCATTCGATGAGGAACGTTAGAGGTATTACCTGAATGCCTCCCAATTAGCAACATCGAAATGCCACAAGCACTGCATCATGAAAGGATCCTTAGATCTTATTGCAACGATGGGAAGGTTACTGAGAAAAGACTAATCCAAATAACCCTATTTAGAGAAAACGACTGAAAGAGAAAGCAAAAGGATTAGACGTAAGAAAAAGGAACTCAGTCCAAGGCGGTCAGGGATAAGGGTAAGGTTTAAGTTGGTCTAGGTCATTAAGGGTCATGAAGTTGGCTTGTGAATCACTGAGTGAATACTGAAGCCAAATTTTGTGGCAGACTCTGAAACAGCCTAAAATAGAATTTGCAGAAAAGGAAGAAATACAGAAAATGTGTTGCACTTTTGAAGTAAGAAAACCAATTAATTCTATATGCTTTGAAAAATTGGGGATAAATACATATCACTAATACAGCCATTCAGGAAATAACAGGAAAACTTAAAGCAGGCTGTAAAGAATCCAAAAGGTTCAAGTTGGAAAATAAGAGCAGATTACGTTACTGAAAAAATACACAATATAGGGAACTTCGGCACTGAAATGAGCATAAGCATGAAGCGGTGAGTCAAAGATGTCACACATAAACTTTGGAGTAAATCGGGTGAAAATTGACGATTGTATGCCCATTTGAAATTTTAGGCCCGACCCACCTGACAATGACCCCCTACCACTAACTGGAGGGTGACCCCCCTGATGTAATGAGGCATGTTATAAAATGCAGATTTGAAAGATGCACCTTTTGGTTTTGGTTTCATATCGATATGACAAATTTTAAAGGAGTTGTGGCGAAGATAACGATGTTTCTTTACTTCTTTTGTTTACATTTTTTGGCCCTACAACCTGGGCCTTGGCCCATTTTGGCCGGAAATTTAATCAGCTGAACAGAAGTTCATAGCCAACTTTCCCTGTATTTTTAGTCAAGATCGCACTGATGGATTCCGCGTAAAGTTGTTAAGACAGACCAAGTGAAAACAATACTCGTCTCCGAGCCCCAACGGGGTAGGGACAGTTAAAAATGTAGTAGCCTCATTGAGCTGAGTTACAGTGAGGAAGAGAGTATGGGGCTCAGAGGATGCTTCAACAGAAGGGAAGTTGGAGGAAATGCTAATAACGTTGCAGAAATAAACAGAACGATTGCCAGGCAAAAAAGCACAAGACATCTAATTTGGTGGTTACTAAGAGAGGGGGTGATGACTGAAGTCCCTGGGTACTACGAGGCTACGTATCTTTGACCCACGATATTGGAAAACTTGAAATAGTATGGCGTATAATGAAAAGGTAAATTAGTGTAAACGCAAGAAAGCATTAGCACTGTATGCTAAACTGCTTTCCTTGCTACTGAAACACTGAAAGGTGTTAGAATACGGAGATGCTCAGGAGATAAAGTTTAATTCCTACTGAAAAGGGAGATAAGGGCCGGATTTACCTACTTGTGGGCCCTAGGCCAAACTCATCAGTGGGCTTCCAAATTATTGTACAGGGGCCCCATACTCCGGGCCCGATGCATATTGTAAAGGGGCCCTTATGATTGTGAATAAACTATATAATGGAATACTCGGTGTACACTTGAAACAAGGTTACACGCTGGTACACTGCACGACAAATTAGTTTCAGTGGGCCCTCACATACTGATGGGCCCTAGGCCAATGGCCTACTAGGACTATTGGTTAATCCGCCCCTGGATACGGCTCTCTTATCACCAACTTTCTTATTATATCAGGGGCATCGTTCTGTCCAACTGGTCCTACAGTCTCCTCTCTCTAAGTTCATAAAACAGTGTGAAAAATTCTGTGATTTTTTTTTTTTCGATCAATATTCTAAATAGTTACACATGCCACTTCATTGCGCTGCATTTAGAATTCCTGGACTCTTGGAGTTATTATATGTAAGTCTACCAGTCTTGCTTACACCACACTGAAACCGCACTCTCTGTGCGTGTGTCGGAGGGGAGGTAATGGAGGGAAGCCTGAGACATATGGAGTCTTTGATATGGGGTATAGGAACATAGGTAAATAAATCAGACTCCCATATGCCTCTTCCCCTTCATTTCATTTTTTACTGTAATCTTTCAGCCCGTTCCAAGTGCTAATGGAGCTTGAAATAAGTGTGTACATGATTATTTCAACGCCCATGCACAAAAGAACATTGCTTTTAGTCTGTTAGTGTGCCTCTAACTCTAGTTTGATCAGTAATATGTCAAATTATTATTATTGTAACTCAGAAACATAACTGGTTTAAAAATAATTATCCATACCAAATAATTTACAACAGCAATCAAATACAGACACTGTATAAAAAGAAACTGTTGTCTATTGTATAAGTTCATTATTATTATTTTTTAAATAACAAAACAGAGGAAGGAAAAACAATTATTTCAAAAGATTATCCATACACCAGATAGCTGGCATCCTCCAGTAATAACAAAATCTGTAACAGTTGGCCTTGAACAGCTTTAGGTCAAAGCTGGGGAGGAAACAACTCCGGGGAACGAGATCCAGAGAGATGAAGTTCAGGGAATAAAAGAATTCTGACAGACAGAAGTTCTACAATATGGCTGTGTGGCATTCCAGTCATGAACTCTACTAGATGCCCGGGGGAAGAGACGGAGAGGTGGCACAATGGGCGTAACTTCGTCGGAGCATTTGCCATATAAGTATCTGTAAAATAATCCAAGGGAGGTTACATTCCTTCTTACTTGGAGGAGAGGTAGTATATTGGTAATAGCAGGTTATTAATAATTCCAACAGCTTTGTTCTGAATTTTGTCTAGTTGTTCTAGTGCAACCTCTCCACATCTATATCACATGAGTGAGTAATATTTTATCTGAGAGCACACATGACTCTTATAAAGTACAGCTGACTGCTCGTCAGTGAATTAGTTACGGACTCTGTACAATAATCCAAGTTTTCTTCAAGGAGGTTTTAGAAAGTGATCTGACATGAGAGGTCCAGATGAGGGCATTGTTAAGTGAGATACCGAGAATTTCAGTGCTTTTGGAGATGGGAATATTAGTAGCATTATATTAATTTATTCCTAACTTTGCCTCGGGAATACTTTACCTTGAAAATTGGAGCTTTGAGCGAGAAAGTTTTCTTGCTGCCATTTTGAATTCTAATATAACAGGAATCAGGAAATTCTGTGTTCATCTATATTTACCCCTCCCACCTATCATCACTGTCAGTGAAATGTTTCAGGGATATATATTTACATCATAGTAATTAATGGAGCAGTCCAAGCTCTGTCCTCATTAGAAGATAAAATGAATCCAAGAATAAAATTTCAAGCTATATTTTTACAGAGTGAGCTTTTGTTGGGCTCTGGGCTCGTGTGGATGTGGTAAGTGAAACAGCTTGTTGGCGGTGAAGAGTCCAACCGTCCCAACACTACCTCATGACATTCCATTGAATTCTACAAGAGATAATCGTTAGACACTAATTCTTCTCTCCTTCTCTTAAGTGGGAATTATGGTTGGGATTATTGTGATAATTATGGTAATTTGTAATAAAAGTGAAAAAGTTGACTTCCTGCAGCTCAGCCGTGTGTTTAATGTCTTTTGTTTGCATTAAAGAAAAATACTGGAGTTAGGCAGCTAGAGAGATGGAGGTAACAACCAAACTGTAAATGGTAACAAGTTTACAGCCAAGATCAGATTAAATGAAAAACAGTAGGGAAAAAAAAAACATATTTCTAAAATCAGTATTTCAGAGCCGAACGTGGAGACCATCATCATTTAATTAGGGGAACATACACGAGAGACATTCTATGTAATGTAGGTTGCCAAAAAAGGGTACTGAGAAACTCATGTTAAATAGCATGGAAATTACCACAGCTTCATTACTTTACCACTATGCCACCAGGCATTGCAAATCACAATCAAAGGACAGGCTTCGGTAATTTTCTCTTTTTTAATTATAAGACTGTTATGACTGATCATACCAGTTTAAGTAAACTCAAGCTCCAGTGTCACTTGGGAAGGGGTGAGAAGATCACAGTAATGGAAGGGATACTGAAGTGACAACAGAATGGTGCTGGGCAGTGAAACACTCATCGCTCATCATCCCCTCACACACACACACACACATTTACAGTATATACATACATACTGTATATATATATATATATATATATATATATATATATATATATATATATATATATATATATATATATATATATATATATTGCGTTCCATTTTTTTCTGATAAACGCACGTCGACGCGAATTGCATGAAAAAGAAAAAAATTCGCCAAATATAACGTTTAAATATTGCAACTGTACAGTGGTTTTTGCTATACTGTTTAAACGACTGTGTCTATGGAACACATATATATTGTTTGTAAAGCATTGGGGCCCATCATCAGCCATAAGGCCTAGAGGCAGGAGTCTGGTTTGTTATGACGGGGCTTCCACTCTGCTTCACCCTGCCCATAAATGATGTGAGTATTTCACCTTGATAGTGAACCATTACTTTTATCTGTGAAATAATTATATAGTGCCTGGATTAGTGAAATAACTGACATACCATAGCAGGAGTTATATTCGCCATAGAGGTATGCCATATACAGTAGTTGCTGAGGGAACAGGCAGTCACATATGCAGTGGAGTCGGAAAGGGAATAATAGAGTACGATGGGATGGGATCATGTGATAGTGTTTTATACTGCATATGGTTTAGTGTCAAATATACGTATAAAATACTGCAGCAAGTGTTTGTCAAGAAGTAATGCATGCATTGACTGACTTAGCACAAACCTAGCGCATGGATCAGAGACAACAAATATGACACACAATCACAGACTTCAGTGAAAAGGTAGTGTATCAGTCTCAGACAATGCTATATTGCATATGATTTAGTGTGAAGTATACATATAAAATAGTGCAGTGAGTGTTCACTAAGAAAAATTTCACGCATTGACTGAGTTAGCATAAACCTAGCACAAGGATCAGAGACAAGAAATACGCCACACACACACACACACACACACACACACACACATACGTATGTCGTGCTGCAACTGTTCATGGAGAAATCTGTTGTGTGCATCACATGTGTTAGGCAAACGTAGCGCAAGGAGGAAAGAACAAATACGCCACTCACACACACACACACACACACACACACACACACACACACACACACACACACACACACACACACATTACATAACTACTCATCTTCAAACCCTTCAAGGTCCTGCTAGCATCTCAACACCTGTGAAGGAAGTGAGTTATCCATATTTTGTTGATTTATATATTGACCTATTTCTATATTTCTATTATTTTTTACACAAGTATTGCTTTTTACATATACAAATATGGGATGGAAGAAAGTTCAGTTTCAGTATCAGTACGTAGCAAAAAGACTAATGGTCATGTCGAGTTTCTGAAAGCACTATCAAAAAGTGTATGATATTTTACGTGTATGCTTTGAGTGAAAAAAGAAAATAATAAAATCTAACAAATGAAAATATGTAGGTGTGGGTGAGACAGGGAAAGAGTGTTTTTATCTCGCTTGCGGGCATTTACTCGAAAAGTATTGGATGTATCGATTTCCTGTAAGAACCATGATAAAGATTAGTGGATTCTACAGTATGTATGTACATGACCAAAATATAAGCCTTTTGGAGAATATTTTTAGGTACAGGTGGGGAAAGAGAGTGTTTTTTTCTCGCCTGCGGTAAAACTATGCAGTGCTCGGAGGAGTATTCTACGTTTGTCGTCCATTTACTCGAAAAGTATTGGACGTGTCGAATTCCTGTAAGAACCATGACAAATATCTGTGAATTCTACGTACATACAGGACATAACAATGTAATATCTCTGATGGAAAGTCGTTGTTACGTAGGCGGAATATAACTGTTCTTGTGAGCACATGACGAAACTGCAGCACAGGCGTGGGTACCCAGTAATTTTTTGCGATTTACTTGGAAACTATGAGGCGCATGAAAAATCTGTGGGTTCCATGAGAAAGCTCATGAAATTCTACATAAGGTTATAAAATAAAAACATAACCTGTGCAAGAAAACTTTTGCGGTAGAGCTCCCTGAATAAAAATCAATTTTTGGTAAAAAATGGCTTTAAGTTTTTTCCTGTTTTCTTGAAAACTGCAAATCGTATCACAACCGGACAAATCTCATTAGAAAGCTGATTAATTTCTCTTTCAAAACTTCTATAATATTTTTCTGTATGATGGAAAACATTCGAACTAGAATGTTGGGAAGTGAGATTGATAATTCCGAAATATTTATTCACACTGGCCTAATGTACTTTTATTCGTATTTTTCTGTTTTTTTATTTCTTATCGGCTAGAACAAACATTGGCAGATGATGTAGGTAATATACAGATGTTTAGGTGGCGAAAATAAGGCGAGAATACATGTTTTTAGCGGTGCGCGGAGTGGGTGGTGGGGAGGGGGAGGAATAAAATCATGCTCTAGAAAACCTACTAAATCCATGCGCGAGAGGGATAGGATGGGTTGAAAAATTTAAATTAAATGAAATATGGATATTCTGAATCCCAAAACAACATATTCACATAATATAACTGTATTATTGAAAATCGATCAATGCTTCTCCAGCAAATTTAGTATCTTCTTGCACTGAATGAGCACAGTAATAATTTAGCAATAATACGAACTTTGGCAGCTTTGACGGTGACGATACTCATTTTGACGGCTTTGTTACCAGTTACACAAACGAGCTGTGTTTGTCAGTTGTTAGTTTTAACTTTTTGCATTTATTTATACCCTGTGTTGGAATGATGGCTACCTGCAGAACAAGGGAAAAGGTCAAAGACTGTGTATTTGGTTTACCTCGTTGTCTTCCAGTGCATCAGCTACCTACATGCAAAGACGACATTAGAGATTTTTTTTTTTTTTTTTAATAACAGAATGGAGGAAGGAAAAACAAATGGGAAAAAAAAAAAATCCATACACCAGATTACTGGTGTCCTCTGTTCATAAAATATCTGTAACAGTTAGACTTGAACAGTTGTGGATTGAAATTTGGAGGAAAACAACTCTGGGGAAGCGAATTCCAGAGAGATGCAGTTCGGGGAATGAAAGAATTCTGATAGGTAGAAGTTCTGCAATATGGCTGAGTGACATTCCAGTCATGAGCGCTACCAGATGCCCGTGTTGCACGAGGGAAGGCATGGAGAGGTGGCACCATGGACGCAACTTCGTCTGAGCATTTGCCAAAAAAAAATATTTGTACGAGTAAAATAATGCAAGGGAGGCAACATTCCTTCTTACTTGCAGGGGAGGTAATTTATATGTAATGGCAGGGTTATTAATGATTCTAACAGCTTTATTCTGAATTTTGTCTAGTTGTCTTAATGCAACCTCTCCACATCCATTCCACAAGGGTGAGCAATATTCAAGCTGAGGGCGCACATGACTTTTATAAATTATAGCTAACTGCTCTTCGGCGAAGAAGTTACGGACTCTGTACAATAATCCAAGTTTCTTTGAGGCGGTTTTAGCAAGTGATCTGACATGAGAGGTCCAGCTGAGGGCACTGTTAAGTGAGACACCAAGAATTTCAATACTTTTGGAGATGGGAATATTAGTAGCACTGAAGGTAATGTACGAATCTGGCAATATCTGTCTATTAGTAAACTGTATATATTTAGTTTTACTAGCATTAAAAGAGACAAGGTTGTTTTGTCCCCATTCACTGATTGTAGCTAGATCTTGATTTATGGAGATGGCTGTACTGAGTTGAGAGGCAGAGATATTAGACTTTGTAAATGGATGTCTGAGTGTGAATGAACTATGTAGTGTTGTCATCTGCATATGAGTGAACTGGATTGTGAGTGACAGATAAAAGATCATTAATATGAACCAGAAATAGGGTTGGCGCCAGAACTGATCCCTGCGGCACGCCGACGTTAATTGAGTGGAAATTCGAATATACATCATCTACTTTTATTCTTATTTTCCTGTCACTAAGATAAGAAGAAATCAAAGGAACAAAAGACGTTAGTCCATAGCAAGGGAGTTTGGATAGCAGGGAATGGTGCCATACTCTGTCGAAAGCTTTAGAGATATCAAGAGCTACTGCATGAGTTTCTCCAAAAAGATCAATTGATTGATGGATGGTATGAGTTAAGAGATTGAGCATGTCAATAGTGGATCTTTCGTGGCGAAAACCGTATTGTCTATCACTAATTAAGTTGTTGGATTCAAGATGTTTAACAATATGCTTATTAATTAAAGTTTCAAATACCTTACCAAGAGAAGATGTGACAGCTATTGGTCTGTAATTGGAGGGGTCAGACGAACTTCCTTTCTTCGGAAGTGGGTGGATACTGGCTTCTTTCCATGAATTTGGGAACAAAGAAGTACGTATGCATAGTCTGAATAATTTGGTTAGGATAGAGGCAAGTTCAGGGGAACACTTTTTCAAAACAATTGGCGGAATTCCATCTGGGCCTGGAGCTTTGTTGGTAGGTAAATTGTCTAGGATGGATTTTACGAATCTTGTCTGTATTTTAAGTGGGGTAATTTCGGGAGAATCAAGTTCCAGTACTGAGACATTCTGGCTGGTATCATCTATAGTAGAGTTTCTTGCAAAGGTGCTAGCAAAGATATATGCTTTCCCACGTGGGTCATTTGTAATATTGCCATCTGAAGATTTTAGTGGGGGAATGGAAGATGACTTGTTAAAGCTATTATTGAAAGAATTAAGAGTTGACCAGAATATTCTATTGTCATTAGGGTTGCTAAGTAGTTTTGATGCTTGCTTTTGAAGAAAGTTTGATTTAGATAGATTTAATACAGCTTTTGCATGATTTCTAGCAATTTTAAATTGGGAGAGTGATTCAGATGTTTTTCATTTTAAGGAAGAGTTATATGCTAATGACTTTTGGGCTGTTGCTCTGGCACAATTGCCATCAAACCATTTTGGAGAGTTTGATCTTTTAGTGAATTGTTGACTTGGTATGAATAAATCCATACCAGCTAGTATTAAGTCGCAAATGTGGGACTGGGTAGAATTGGGATCACTAGAGAAGAAAGACTGCCATAGAACATCAGCAAGATAATTTCTAAATCCATCCCAGTCTGCCCTGTCAAAGTGCCATCGGGTCACCCCGACAAGTTCGGAATGGGGAGGTGTAGGAGGGTTAACTAATGAGGCTTTGATGAGATTGTGGTCAGAGGATCCAAGTGGTGACAGTACCTCTATCCTGTATTGATCTGGATTATTTGTCAAGAACAAATCCAAGAGATGGGCATTATGGTCAGGATTATCAGGTATTCTGGTTGGTTACTTTACCAACTGGGTGAAATTAAACGATTCCGCAAACAGCTCGCATTCTAGACCAGCGTCGTCAGTCCGGGCAGAATGCAATAACCATTCAACATTGTGTATGTTAAAATCACCCAAAATGATAATTTCATTGCCAAGGGCAATGTCAAGGTTACTCAACTGAGTGGATATGGAATCAAATACACTGGGTTCCGAAGAAGCACTGGGGGAACGATAAACTACACAGATATACTTGGAACACAAAATTACACGACCATTATCAAACATGCAAGCCCACTATGAAACTATTTCTTACCAAGTAATAGAAATATATGAGAAGGCATCGATTCCTTAATTTACTACAAAAGCGTTGTCATCCGTGTGAAACGCTTGATAATAAAAGCTCAGGAGGTAAGAAAATGCTCTACAAACAAGAGGACTTCAAACACCTACTTGGAGAAGTTAGCCAGCTTTGATGTACTATTTGACATATGCTGCTATAATTTTTTACAAAAATGTTGATGCTCGAGAGAGGTCTAAGTGTTGTGTTTTCCCAGGGCTTTCAAGATACTTCCTGAAGAGTGGCCCTTATGGTTGGACCAAAGCAGTTGTAGGAAAATGTACATCGTCAAAGTAGACAAGCAAAAGACAACAAAAATTGAACTCGCCACAAAGAGACAAATGAAAAGAAAGCTTCAGGAAAAGTCAGTTCAGGATGCCATGCATGATGAAGATGCAAGAACAGCATGTTGGGATGATATTGATGATACAAGCTGTGATGTATCAGATGATCAATATGATGATCGTGGTACTGAAGAAGTAGAAAGAGACAAGCAGGGTCAGAATAGATTGGCGTATCCTGAACTATGTCGTGTATCAGACCGATACCAAATGAGCAACAGAGATATATGCTCTATAATGAATGCTACACTGAAAGACATGGGTTTTCTTGCTGAGGAAAACAATCGCAAACTTCGGCATCAGAGAAGATACTGGAGGGATACTGCCTTTGAACAGCATCAAAGCGCCATGACAAAGGTTGTTTATCTGGGTTTTGATGGTAAATTGACAAGACGCTGAGTAAAACCCATCATGGTGAGAGGGTCATCATCAAGGAAGACCACTACAAAGTAACTGGCTTCCCTGATGTTGCTTACACAGATTATGTCTACCCTGAATGTGGAAAAGCATTGGATATCGCCAAGATCATGGCGGTTATCCATGAGACCGATTAATCAGAATCATTGCAAGCTGTTGTTTTCGAAAGCACGAATGTAAACACTTGCAAGAATAATGGGGTGATTCGTGTGCTGGAAACCCTGCTGGAGAAACCATTCCAGTGGCTTGTCTGTTTGTTACATCACATCGAAGTAGTTTTCAGGCGGAATTTTGAAGCCACTGACGGTGCAACCACGGGTCCAACTGGCTCCAGAGGGGAAGTGGGAAGATCCATTGTGTTCGATCCAAAGGGTCTGACAATTGTAGACTATGAAAGGGTGTGTGAAAAAACTTGCACGCTATCAGATGAGAGTGAGAAGGATCTCAGAAAAGATCAGCGATACTTGCACCGCACATGTCTGGCAGTGCAAGTCGGGGGAGCCAAAGGCATAGTTTTGAAACCATCTGCAAGCCAGGGGCACTGAAGCATGCCAGATGGTTAACTAAAGCTAACCGTACACTGCGGCTCTACATGTCGTCAGAAGAGCCATCTCCAGTATTGAAACGACCTGTTTCATTCATTCTCAACTTTTATACTCCAGCTTGGTTCAAAGTGAGCGCGAACAGTTCGTGTCAGGATGGCGCCAAGAATTTCCTCTATATGGTGGAATTATTGCGAGAATTGCCACCAGAAGATCAGGGCATCATTCGCCCAGTACTCAGCAATAACAGTTACTTCCGTCACCCTGAAAATATTGTACTGTCAGCGGTTGCTGATGAAGATCCACACGTACACTCGGCAAGATTTCCGACTGAACCACCTGACTGCGGGATTTGGCTACGTGGCAACAGTGCGAGCCCGTGTGTGTGTGTGTGTGTGTGTGTGTGTGTGTGTGTGTGTGTGTGTGTGTGTGTGTCCAACATTTTTCGAATTGCTAAGCTTCATCCTCCGAATTATATTATGTGGCCATTCCCTTATGCTATAACATGGGCTTATAAATATTATGTGATTGAGATAATGGGCTGTGCACTATACTATTTATAGTCTGAGTTATATAAAATAGTTCTCTTGCCTTGTAGCATAAACCACGATACAGGTTTAGTTGTGGTTCGGAAACAGACGGCAAGTTCACCCAGAAATGGCACGATGTAGGGGGAAGGGGGGAGTATGGGAGTGAGTGGCCAACAGTTATGTATTCTTAAACATTACAGTGCAGTTACTAAGATGTCAATGATATCCTGTATCCTAAAGAATAATAAACCTATTTATTATTATTATCTTTATATAGACCTCATTACACACTAGGATACCCCCTCCCTCGTTAACAGAAAACATGCACCCTGCTCCACTACCTCGACTCTCTCTCTCTCTCTCTCTCTCTCTCTCTCTCTCAAACTCCTCAGCTGGCTATCAGTAGACACACACACACACACACACAATATCAGTTTGTGCTCATGAGTAATGATGTTGCATTTAGTATGTTTATCTAAAGTTTAATACTGTGTCAAAATACAAGTTC
The DNA here is from genome assembly GCF_032717465.1 of Coenobita brevimanus. Lineage (NCBI taxonomy): Eukaryota > Metazoa > Arthropoda > Malacostraca > Decapoda > Coenobitidae > Coenobita > Coenobita brevimanus. Next base: position 16,814,914 of record NC_136997.1, on the reverse strand, counting down.
AATACATAACCACCTCACATTACGGATTACGTTAACCAGTAATCAGTACTTATTTGTAGAGTTTATGTTTCCGTAATAGTCATGGGGTAGCGATACCCACAGTGATAATTTCGTTAATCATGTGTTCAGTGGCTGATACCAGTTAGAGGGGAGGTGGCAGCTGACACCGCCAATCTTCATGGCTACGGTGCGTGGTGAGTTGTAGTGTCACTGCAGAGGTTCCTGTTCCTCCAGTTATGTCAATAATTAAAGTTAACCTACTGATGAACAGCCATTTCTTACGAAAAATACAAACAGTCTATAATCTATATGGAACTCTCAAAATTCATTTATGAAGCATATTATGGGAGCTTACAACTCTCACGCACCAGTCACAGTGTTGGTCCTTTGTTTCAGTATTGCCAGCCTGACAGTGTGCAGAGTTAATGAACATGCTATTAATGTTAGTTCTATGTGCTTATTTACATTTGGAACAACAGAATTCAAAGCAGGATTTCATTCAGTACACAGAATGCTAAATAAAGTATGTGTGTGTGCGTATGGGTGTGGGACAATACGTGTGGTCGGGGTGGAGGGAGTATAGTGAGTACGAAATGTGTGTCATAATGGTAATATGGGTGTGTGCATTCATGGCTAAGGACATCCAAGACTGATATGTAATCTTTGCCTTTAACAATTGATGACACACGCCTCAGTATTTATTTAGGTTCTATTCATAAGCTTGTAGCATGTTGCATTATTATATTATTATGCTTATGTTTTGGGGGTGAAACCTGAAACACCATATAAAGAAAAACACTGAAGTATTATAATACAGAAATATGGAATCCATATTACATGAATAACTATTTCTTCCGGAAGATTATGTTATTATAATGTTCATTACAAAATTACACTGTAGGAGCATCTGTTTTTAATGGTAGCTTACCGGATTCCCAGCGATCAGTTTATTAAGTTATACTGTAGCATAGATTTATGCAATATATCTGTTATATATTGTATTAACTATGTCATGAAGGCTCACACAGTGGACTTTCATGTAAACTACTTCGAAAAGGCAGCAAGTTCAGTGTTTAATAGTTTGCGAAGTTCACGTATTATTTGGTGTTCTTTACCGGCCAATGTACAGTAATTCCTTACAAAATGAGATTGGCCAAGTGTAAAACCAATAGCCTATGTAGCATAGTAGTTTGAAAATCATCACTGATAATAATATATGATTACTGCATGACCCTCCTGAATGACCACACCCAGAATCTTTGTTTCATTTACTTTAATGTTGGGCCACTTGGAACGGCTATGAGTGAATGACACGATAGCCCACGTGGATTTGTTAAATATAACCCAGCCAGTATGAAGTTTCTTGATTAATAAGATATGTGCGTGTATGGTTATCAGGTAAAAGTGAGAACCTATACACACACACACACACACACACAAAGAGAAAGAGAGAGTATCTCTCTCTCTCTCTCTCTCTCTCTCTCTCTATATATATATATATATATATATATATATATATATATATATATATATATATATATATATATATATATATATATATGGTGGTGAATTGTAAGATTATGGTAAACAGACAGCTTGAGGAAAAACTGACTGGAGAGTGTGGAAGAGCACTAGGTTCATAAAGACCAAAGTATAGAGATGTGTTGATTGTATGCCTGACACTTCTCCATATGACTGTTACCAGGTATTTGTATTCATAAAATTTTTGACAGAGAAAAGATTTCTAGAGGCGACAGTACTCTAATGCATATGTATAATTTTAGTGACGATATGTATAACAAACATATTTTTATTCTGTATGACTAAACAATTTTAATATTATTAAAAAAAAAAACATTTAGGGATGAATTGATATTCATAGTAATAATACGTCTAAATGAACGTACTGTATATTGCCAACACTTACACCGCCGTTTATTAAGCCTCACAATCCACATAAAATATACCGACCAAATAGTGGATAATGAAACATAACATGAAAAACGATGGCTTTTCCCGAAGCGTCAAAGATATCAGAAATGAAACTATATGAGCGATGTGTAAATATTCTATTCACGTGCAGTTACGACCGTGGGAACATCTACGAGGAGGCCAGAATTGGACACGTCACCGTCGGTGTCTGGGGATGGGTGTGCATCCTCGGCATGGGTGACGTCACCAGGATAGAAGGGAGTTTCTATCTATCTATCTATCTATTGCCAGACGCCTCAATCCCGTTTGGGGTGGCCACAAACAAATCGCCTCCAAGTCGCCCTGTCCCCCGCCATTTCACTACCCTGCTCCCAACTCACACCCCCCTCTCTCATATACCTCTCCACCCCATCCCTCCATCTCATCCTCGGTCTCCCCCTCCCTCTTCCACCCTCCACCTCACTCGCATACACTCTCTTCGTCAGTCTTTCACCCTCCATCCTCTCCACATGGCCAAACCACCTCAGTGTGTTCCTCACAACGCTTCCTATCACATCCACATCAACACCACAACGCTCCTTTATATCCTCATTCGTCAGCCTGTCTCTCCACGTGACTCCACAAGCTCCTCTTAAATAACTCATTTCCACTGCTCTCACTCTTGACTTGTGTCCTTCCAACAACGTCCAAGCTTCACTTCCGTACGTTAGAGTTGGTATCACAATACTGTCATGTAGTAACTTTTTACTTCCATGCTCACTTCCCTGTTTCTTATCACTGCTTTCAAGGAACCAGCAACCTTTCTTCCCTGCTGTACCCTTTCAAGCACTTCACCCTCCAAACCTCCATCCTTACTCATCACACTACCCAAATACTTAAACGTACTCACATTTTCCAATTCCTCACCATCCAACCTCGCTATACATTCACTGACTTCACCTCTCTCAAAGACCATCACTTTACTCTTCCCTACATTCACCTTTAGGTTCCGTTTCTTACACACTCTCTCAAACTCATCCACCAAGCCTTGCAGCTCCCCTTCATCTTCACTCAACAACACAGTATCATCTGCAAACAACAGTACAGGGAGTTTCCAAACACTATCCTCTCTCACCAGGGCCACTCCAACAGTTTCACTGTTAGATTATAAGCTGAAATATTTTCTTTTTTTTTTTTTTTTTTTTTTTTTTTTTTTTTTTTTTTGCTCCCCTCAGTTCAGGAGCGGAACTACCCGTTTCCTCCCGGCCCTATAATTTTTGTTCAGGATCGCTCTCCCATCCACACGGCAAGAAGAGTCTCGGAATTGTTTGGAGGTCGAGAAGACTTGCAGCTGCTCGACTGGCTCAGTAAGGAAGCAGACATTAACCCCATTGAAAATGTACAGGGGAATATGGTTAGCTGTTGGGAGCCTGAGAGTGAACGGACACCAGATGAACTACTGGCCGACATCCATACCTAGTGGGAACAGTTCAGAAGCCAGCAACAGCTCATATGGAACCATGTCACCTCCGTGCAAACAGACTGCGTGAGGTGATCGAGGAGGGTGGGTTGACTTCCTACTGTTGAATGAGTTCCATACAAATCTTACTATTTTTATATTATCCTCTGATTATTATGGATATTATTCCATGCAGTATAACATTCTAACAGTAACTTTAATAACTTACTTTTATTGCTCACGTAAAGCCACTCAGGGATGAATGAGGCTGATCACTCTCATCTTTAATGTCATGACCAACTTGCCTAGCCCCGGACTCCTACACTCCTCATGGGGCAACGTAGGATTGGATGATGATGATGAACTTACCTGACAATATAACAGATACGACACTATCTTATATATTTTGCTCACTGACATGATTTTTATTACGGGGCACTTATACAGGAATTAGTGACGTTTATGTGCATTTCGTAACGCAACTTTCCTCTTACAATAGCAGGTTTTCTCCATTAAAATATGGTGCTTTCTTGACTAGCACAATCACAACTCTCTATACATTTTGCCAACTCGCTAGACTTCTTGCCACCTGTTGACATGCCTAAGTTGCTGTTTTCCAATCATGATAAAGATTTTAGAAAATTACTCAGGAATAAGTTGGTCAGTGTGTGATCAATACCATATACCGGTAAACTACTAACAATTGCTGTCTGTTCGATATAGTTTGAAGTGAACGTCCACCAAGACATCACTTATAATACATTATATAACGTATTACTTAATTCACAGGTACAGTATAACGTAACAGACTGATCAAAGGAAATCTGATAATCTAAGCTTAAGAAACCATGCACCTACTGTACAACGTAATTAAATAGATGTTATAATACGGTCCTATTTCTTCCTGAGATATTGTTATTCAAGTACTTTGAAACATATAATGTTTTTTTTTATAATAATTATTTCTCTTTATGCGGTGTTTCATGTTTCACTCCAAAACATAATCATAATGATAAAATAATGTAACATGCTACAAACTTATGGACAGACCCTAAATACTGAGGTGTGTGTCTTCAAGTGTTAAAGACAAAGATTACATATCAGTCTTGGACGTCCTTAGCCACGTATGTACACACCCATATTACCATTAGGACACACATTTCATACTCACTATACTCCCCCCACCCCCACCACACGTATTGTTCCACACCCACACGCACACACACACATACTATATTTGACATTCTGTGTACTGAGTGAAATCCTACTTTGAATTATGTTGTTCCAAATGTAAATAATCATATAGAACTAACATGAATTGCATGTTCATTAACACTGCACACTGTCAGGCTGGCAATACTGAAATAAAGGACCAACACTATGACTGGTGCGTGAGAACTGGAAAGATCCCACAATATGCTTCATAAATGTATTTTGAGAGTTCCATGAAGGCTGTTTGTATTTTTCATAAGAAATGGCTGTTCATTAGTATGTTAGCTTTAATTACTGAATAACTGAAGGAACAGGAACCTCTGCAGTGACACTACAACTCACCACCGTAGCCATGAAGATTGGCGGTGTCAGCTGCCACCTCCCCTCTAACTGGTATCAGCCACTGAACACATGATTAACGAAAATATCACTGTGGGTATGGCTACCCCATGACTATTACGGAAACATAAACTATGGAAACAAGTACTGATTGCTGGTTAACGTAATCCGTAATTGCAAGATCGTGCTAGAAGAGTGAGAGAAGAGTTCTGGACAAATGTAGAAGTGTGCATGGAAAAGTTTGGAAGGAATGAGAGAGTGTTTTTGATCGGTGATACGAATGGTAAAGTTGGGAATGTGAAGGTGGATGGAATAGTTGGTGAGTGAGTTGTGCCTGCTGAGATAGATGAGAATGAGAGTGCGTTAGTGGACATTTGTGCTGGGAGGGGGTTGGTGATAGCCAGTACCATCTTCAGGCATAAAATGATCCACAGGTATACATGCCGAGTGATGAGAAGGGTGGGTGGTGAACTGAATGAAAGGAAGGCAATGATTGATTATGCGTGTGTGGATGAAAGAATGCGAAGATGTGTAATGGATGCAAGAGCTTATAGAGGCTGGGGGAGTGGACTTTCTGACCACTACTTGGTGGTGGCCAGAATCAAGATCCAAGTAAGATGGAGGAATAGAAGACGGGAAAAACGAGAGGAAGGAGTAGTTGCAAGGAGAGTGGAAAGGTTACAAGAGGATGAGAAAAAGGCAGAGTATAAGAGAGAAGTGGAGGAACAATTGGGCAAATATGAATTGGAGAAGATGAGAGACGTGGAAGGTGTGTGTAGGATATTTACAGAAGAAATATGTGCAGCATGTGATGTGGTGTGTAGAAGGAAGAGAAGACGGAGGGGGGTGCAAGGAACAGCGTGGTGGACTGAAGAGGTGAGACAGGCTGTGGCACAAAAGAAGAAAGCATACAATGAATGGATGAGAAATAGGGGCGTGGAAGAACTTGAGAGGCGGAAGAGAGAGTTATATGTAGAAAGAAAGAGGGAGGTGAAAAGATTAGTAAGAGAGAGTAAGAAGAGAGTGGATGAGGAATTTGGAAGGAATTTGAGTGTAAAGTGGAGGGATGTAAGAAAATGTTCTGGAAAGAGGTGAAAAGAGTAAGACAGAGTGGAAGTGAAGTTAGCATGGGAGAGAAAGATAAAAATGGTAGATTACTAGTGGAGAAGGGAGAAAAAGTGGCCAGATGGAGAGAACACTTTAAGGAATTGTTGAACATAGAGGATGGAAGTAATGTGAGTATAAGTGACTGGAGAATGGCTGGGAGAAGGAGGGAGGTGAGAAGACAGGAAGAAATCAGTAGGATAAAAGTTGTGGAAGCAATGAAGAAAGTTAAATCGGGGAAAGCCCCAGGAATTGATGGAGTGTGTGGTGAAATGCTGAAGCATGGGGGAGAGATTATACTAGAATGGATGTGGAAGATGTGCAGATTGGCCTGGGAGGAAGGTAGAGTCCCAGAGGATTGGAAGTCAGGTATAATTATTCCCTTGTACAAAGGAAAAGGGGAAAAAGAAGTGTGTGGTAATCATAGGGGCATTTGTCTTCTTAGTATAATAGGAAAAGTGTATGGTAGGATACTTATTGACAGAGTTAGAGAAAGAACAGAGAAATTAGTTGGAGAAGAACAGGGAGGCTTTAGGAAGGGAAGAAGTTGTGTAGATCAGATATTCATTCTTAGATCTTTAGTGGAAAAGTTTCTATAGAAGGGAAAGAAGTTGTATGCGGCTTTCATGGATTTCGAGAAAGAATATGACAGGGTGGATAGACAAGGATTGTGGAAAGTGTTAAGAATATATGGAATAGATGGGAAGTTGTTGAATGCTGTGAAGAGTATGTACGATGGTGGGAAGGCTGCAGTGCGTGTGGATGGTGAACTAAGTGATTTTTTCTCTTTGCAAGTTGGGTTGAAACAGGAATGTGTCATGTCTCCATGGTTGTTCAATCTGTACATGGATGGGGTAATAAAAGAGGTATGAGGCAGGGTAGTGGATGTTGGAGTGGCCCTGGTGAGAGAGGATAGTGTTTGGAAACTCCCTGTACTGTTGTTTGCAGATGATACTGTGTTGTTGAGTGAAGACGAAGGGGAGCTGCAAGACTTGGTGGATGAGTTTGGGAGAGTCTGTAAGTAACGGAATCTAAAGGTGAATGTAGGGAAGAGTAAAGTGATGGTCTTTGAGAGAGGTGAAGTCAGTGAATGTACAGCGAGGTTGGATGGTGAGGAATTGGAAAATGTGGGTACGTTGAAGTTCTTGGGTAGTTAAAGTACTTGAGTAAGGATGGAGGTTTGGAGGGTGAAGTGCTTGAAAGGGTACAGCAGAGAGGAAAGGTTGCTGGTTCTTTGAAAGCAGTGATAAGAAACAGGGAAGTGAGCATGGAGTGAAAAAGTTACTACATGACAGTATTGTGATACCAACTCTAACGTATGGAAGTGAAGCTTGGACGTTGTTGGAAGGACACAAGTCAAGAGTGAGGGCAGTGGAAATGAGTTATTTAAGAGGAGCCTGTGGGGTCACATCGAGAGACAGGCTGACAAATGAGGATATAAAGGAACGTTGTGGTGTGGATGTGGATGTGATAGGAAGCGTTATGAGGAACACACTGAGGTGGTTTGGCCATGTGGAGAGGATGGAGGGTGAAAGACTGACGAAGAGAGTGTATGTGAGTGAGGTGGAGGGGGGAAGAGGGAGGGAGAGGCCGAGGATGAGATGGAGGGATGGGGTGGAGAGGTATATGAGAGAGGGGGGTGTGAGTTGGGAGCAGGGCAGTGAAATGGCGGGGGACAGGGCGACATGGAGGCGATTTATTTGCGGCCACCCCAAACGGGATTGAGGCATCTGGCAATAGATAGTAAGCATACTAAATGCAACATCATTACTCATTAGCACACACTGATATTGTGTGTGTGTGTGTGTGTGTGTGTGTGTGTGTGTGTGTCTACTGATAGCCAGCTGAGGAGTTTGAGAGAGAGAGAGAGTCGAGGTAGTGGAGCAGGGTGCATGTTTTCTGTTAACGAGGGAGGGGGTATCCTAGTGTGTAATGAGGTCTATATAAAGATAATAATAATAAATAGGTTTGTTATTATTTAGGATACAGGATATCATTGACACCTTAATAACTTTACTGTAATGACTAAGAATACATAACTGTTGGCCACTCACTCCCATACTCCCCCCATCCCCCTACATCGTGCCATTTCTGGGTGAACTTGCCCTCTGTTTCCGAACCACAACTAAACCTGTATCGTGGTTTATGCTACAAGGCAAGAGAACTATTTTATATAACTCAGACTATAAATATTATAGTGCACAGCCCATTATCTCGATCACATAATATTTATAAGCCTATGTTATAGCAAAATACAATGGCCACATAATATATTTCGAAGGATGGAGCTTAGCGATTCGAAAAATTGTCGGGCATGTACAGTTGCGGAAAGGAGTTTCTACACCCCAGCTACTACCTCCCTACTCTACCCCCTGACCAAATGTGGCATCGTGGCAGTAGTAGTGTAAGTTTCCATGAATGAATGGGCCTCGTCCTGTTACGTGGGACGGGAGTGGTGATTGGGTTTGGCTATTGTTGATGCCGTTAATAGTTTGCAGTATGGCCTTAAAAACAATTATGTGACTCCATGAATCATTACCATAATCAATAAATGCAAAGTGAAAGCTAATACAAAAGGCTTAAAGTAATATAAGTGTATGCTGCGCAGACAGTAGCCATCATACATCAGCCAACCTTATCACACCAACGTAGAGTCTGGTGAATTCGTGCTGCTTCTTTGTGCAACCGATTCGAAACGTTCATGGACGACACGTATGAAGATTGATAATAAGGTTAATGCAAAATATATGGCCAAATTACTGGTTGCAGTCCATCTTCATCAATATAGATCAGACACTGATTATGCGGGTGATCGATAGGTGAGCCCCGTGGTAGTGTAAGGAAATTTTGACAATATGATCAAATTATGATATGCAGTTCAAACCGATATGACACGCCTAGCAAATGCAAAGGAGACACATACACATCATGACAAGGAGTAAAATAAGCCCATTTGCAACGTTATTTCCAGTATAATGGACATCATTTTCTTAGGGTTAGACACATACTTACGTACCCGCCATCGAACGTTGACATACCTGATATCCTTCGTCTACTCGTCCTGTATACAGTTTTATTTATCATCATAATCATCATTATTAATCATTAAGAGTTCACTTCTGAACAAAGGCCTCCCTTTTCCTTTGCATGAATTCTTTATTAGGGCTAGTCTGTGCCAGGTTTTGCCTACAATCTTCTCTATTAACTCCATCTCTTATATGGCCGTTTTCTACTACGCTGCCCATCTCGTGGAATCCAGCCAGTCAATCTTTTACTCAACCGGGTTTCCTTTAATAATGCTACGTGATCTGTGCATACATATATACCGTATATATGTATGTATGTATGTATACATAATTCAGTTATACTTATCATTATATATCCAAGTGCATCCCCCAAATGAAACAAAAACATAGGTATGCCATGATTAGTATTTTCTCCTCCTCTTGTCTTGCAAAACTTAAGATTCACGACTGAAATTATGATTATTTATAGGCTACTAATACAGTATTGTCTTAATAAGTATATGCAGTGCAGACCCAGGCAACATATTTATCTATAAACTTAACACGGGCTGCCATTGGTCAATCATCCCCCCCCCCCCCAAACCTAGGAAACAACTCCGCTACTACCTCATTCTTCACTCGAAACAGTTGTTTAACACACCACCGCTTTAAACTCGTTAGCAGATAACATATACGGAAAGCATTAGTCAAATGTTCATAACGTCAGCATTAGCACACCCGTATGTATAAATATCATTTATCTATCCATATCATGTTTCAAGTATATATGACTGATTACATGTAGCACAATATGCTTAGGAGGTCAAAACAATTTAACCCATTAACCTATTATAATTTTATTAGATAATTATCAAATAAAATTATAATGGGTTAATGTGTTAATTATAATTATATAATGTTTTCCAGCTGAAGTCGCAAGGATTTATTGCCATACTATTTTTTTTCCTGCACACCTTTCTAAATACACTATACAATAGTTAATAAACAACTATCCTGACTGGTCAGTGTTACCACAATATAACTCTATTATCTATCTATTGCCAGACGCCTCAATCCCGTTCGGGGTGGCCACAAACAAATCGCCTCCACGTCGCCCTGTCCCCCTCCATTTCACTGCCCTGCTCCCAACTCACCCCTCTCCCTCATATACCTCTCCACCCCATCCCTTCATCTCATCCTCGGCCCTGTTATCAAAAATAATAATATTTACATTGCTGATGCCCACGGCACCACCTGACACTCATTCCCCCACATCCGACACCCCATCCACCACATCCACACCACCTGATCACACCATCCGCCACACCCATACCACCTCACATCCCATCCCCCACACCACCACCACTTCATACCCCATCCCCAACGCACACACTACCTGCACCTCAAACACACAAACACACACCACAACCACCTCACATCCACATCACCATCACTTCATTCGCCATCCCCCACACACACACTACCAGCACCTCACACCCACACCACCTGATCACCCCATCCGCCACACCCAACCACCTCACATCCCATCCCCCACACGACCACCTCACCCCACACCACCACCACTTCATACCCCATCACTCACACCCACAGCATCTCACACGCACACACACACACACACACACACACACACACACACACACACACACACACACACACACACCACAATCACCTCACATTCACATCACCGTCACTTCATATCCCATCCCCCCCCCAAACACACACTACCAGCACCTCACACCCACACCACCTGATCACCCCATCCACCACACCCAACCAACTCACATCCCATTCCCCACACAACCACTTCACACCCACACCACCACCACTTCATACCCCATCTCTCACGCACACACTACCAACACTTCACACACACACCACCTCTCACACACACACACACACACACACACACACACACACACACACACACACACACACACACACACACACACACACACCACAACCACCTCACATCCACATCACCGTCACTTCACATCCAATCCCCACACACACACACACTACCAGCACCTCACACCCACACCATCACCACTACATATCCCATCCCACCACCCAAACACACTACCAGCACCTCACACCCCATCCCCCCACACACATACCACCACTCTTAATTTTATACTTAATACATAGTATATACTTCTTGTATAAAGGTATTTGTGTATGTAAGGAGTCACATTTATTGGCAGTGAACTTATGGGCCTACTCCTAACAAATCAACACTTTGTCTAGCCATCACCATTTTCTATTACAGACTGTAACCTGCTGGGCAGGGACTAGACGTGGTTGTAAATAAGATGCCGATTACGACGGAACAGTTCCCACTCCTCCACTGTGTGCTGGAGGAGACGTTAGCGAGTTCGTTCCCTGATCTCCTCCCACGAGTTGACAATATTCCCCCAAACATTCTCAATGGGGTTGAGGTCGCATCCTTTGCTCGGCCACTGCAGCAATTCAGTATCGGGTTACTCGGCAAACCATGGCTGAACAATGCGTGCAGTGTGTATGGAATAATTATCCTGTGGAAATTTTGCATGAGATTAGGTAAACTGTGATAGCAGGTAACCAGACTATTATTGTTAGGGTAGGAAGTTGCGTCCTAACGTGAAACATTTTTAAGTGCTTTCATTACATAATATTCTGGGCTAATCCTATTTCAGTTATATAATAACCGAAGATAATCCTTTTCTTTTAACATGTGTTCTCGTGACTGAGCTGAATCTTTATTAATAAATGATTTTAGTGTCAACGACAGATATTACAAAGTATCGTGATGTTGAAACAAATTATTCAATGATTTACACTAATATCAAGCTACAGTATTAAACTTAAATATTTAATAACTGCCAGGCTACAAGACTAAAGTTCTCTGATGCATTACATCTTCAGTGCCCCATCAGGAGCGTAGGGGCCCGTGGCTACGCTATGTAGTCCAGACATTTAAGGTGCGAATGGCCACTTCCCATCCCCTGATTGGCACTTTGTGAGTGCAGTTAACATCAACCATTCCTTGGATTTAAGCAATTCACTAGATCACCAGGCGTCTAACTGTTTGGTATATGACCACCATCCAACGTATTTTCTGGATTACGGATAACTATTTTGCCTGTCGTTCACTATAGAACGCCTGAAGGTAGCACTACATCGAGTGAGTGGATAATGATTGCCATCACCGACCACATGTATTAAAATGGAGAACATTGTAATACTAAAATACCTATATGCGATGTGTCGGCCCACGTAAAACCACACCAGAGGAGGACAGACAAACACTGGAAGCTAACAGGCAGTTTCCCTTACAAAATGCAGTTGCTATTAATGGAAAGACTGCAGTTGCAGTTCTGTGCAAAAGCTGTACGAAACAGACTATATAAATCGAGAATTCATCATGGAACACCAGCAGTTAAGGGGAAGCTCGAGGATCGCCATAAACAAACACGGCTGGCGTTTGCTCTAGAATGTGTTAACGGTCTCGATTACTGGGGCCACGTGATCTTCAGTGATGAGGAAAGCTTCGCATCAAATACCGACGGACGTCTCCACTGTTGGCGACCTAACAATATGAGGTATGAGACCCAAAACGTTCATGAAGAAGCTAGAAGTGGACACATCACCCTTAACCCGCCCCATCCCGACCACTTTTCCACCACTGACTCCCCCAATCCCGACCATTTTTGGATTTTTTTTTTTTTGGCTCAAACCTCCGCTTTTGGTGAGAAACATCGAAAATTCATAGAGAAATCGCTCATCTGAGGTTTAAAATACTCGAAACAGGTAGGAGTACTTCCTTACCTTACTGGGTTTTCTAACAGGCTGGCACCAAAGAAAACGAGTTCTATGGGAGGATAACTATTTCACAACACTCATAAACGGTATTTATTTATTTACTTGGTACGAATTTATGTAGTACGAAAGTATATTGGTTTTCAAACAGTAATATAGGCATTATAAGCATTGTTTCACTCACTAACTCATCACCATACCTGACCTTTTTTTGTCACATTACTTGATCATCAATTCTGACTGTTTCTTCCTCTAATGCAATGTAAACTTTGTCCTCCACATTGTCATTGATTGGGGAATCACTCTGACCCTGAATTTCGTACCGTGGCATGACATGGCTTTACTGGCCAGGTCACTGATAACAGGTGAATTGCTGAGACAATGGTGAGCAGGGGGGGGAGGAGGTCATGCTGGGTAAGGCATTGTCCCTGCCTGGCATCTTGTACAGGAAGGTGTCACGTGTATACGTACCAAAAATCACTCGCGAAAATTTAAAATTGTGCAAATTAGGAACCTTGCATTTGATTCACGTTTATGTACGTCGACGGGATTGACAGTGACAAAACGTGTGGACGTTAAAGAACGTTTAAGGGACGCCTCGGGTTAATGTTTGGGGTTTGGTGCACCTTTATGGCATAGAAGAGCTGACAGAGATACATGGACGCCAAACCGGAGATCAGTATATCGAGATCATGGAGCAGGTTATGGTGCTTTCTGTTCGCGCATATGCACTTCCATTTCCTGAACGTATTATATTCATGAAGGTATGTTACTTATGTTATTCTTATAGGTATTTTAGTATTACAGTGTTTCCCATATTAATATATGTGGTCGGTGATGGTACCCATTATCCACTCACTTGATGTACTGCTACCTTCAGGCGTTCTATAGTGAATGACAGGCAAAATGGTTATCTGTAATCCAGAAAATACGTTGGATGGTGGTCATATACCAAACAGTTAGACGCCTGGTGATCTAGTGAATTGCTTAAATCCAAGGAATGGTTGATGTTAACTGCACTCACATAGTGCCAATCAGGGGATGGGAAGTGGCCATTCGCACCTTAAATGTCTGGACTGCATAGCGTAGATACGGGCCCCTACACTCCTGATGGGGCACTGAAGGTGTAATGCATCAGAGGACTTTAATCTTGTAGCTCTGGCAGTTATTAAATATTTAAGTTTAATACTGTAGCTTTATATCAGTGTAAATCATTGCATAATTTGTTTCAACATCACGATACTTTGTAATACCTGTCGTTGACACTAAATTCATTTATTAATAAAGATTAAGTTCAGTCACGAGAACACATGTTAAATTAAACGAATTATCTTCGGTTATTATATAACTGAAATAGGATTAGCCCAGAATATTATGTAATGAAAGCACTTAAAAATGTTTCACGTTAGGATGCAACTTCCTACCCTAACAATAATAGTCTGGTTACCTGCTATCACAGTTTACCTAATCTCATGCAAAATTTCCACAGGATAATTATTCCATACACACTGCACGCATTGTTCAGCCATGGTTTGCCGAGTAACCCGATATTGAATTGCTGCAGTGGCCGAGCAAAGGATGCGACCTCAACCCCATTGAGAATGTTTGGGGGAATATTGTCAACTCGTGGGAGGAGGTCAGGGAACGAACTCGCTAACGTCTCCTCCAGCACACAGTGGAGGAGTGGGAACTGTTCCGTCGTAATCGGCATCTTATTTACAACCACGTCTAGTCCCTGCCCAGCAGGTTACAGTCTGTAATAGAAAATGGTGATGGCTGGACAAAGTGTTGATTTGTTAGCAGTAGGCCCATAAGTTCACTGCCAATAAATGTGACTCCTTACATACACAAATACGTATATACAAGAAGTATATACTATGTGTTAAGTATAAAATTAATGGTGGTGGTATGTGTGTGGGGGGATGGGGTGTGAGGTGCTGGTAGTGTGTTTGGGTGGTGGGATGGGATGTGTAGTGGTGATGGTGTGGGTGTGAGGTGCTGGTAGTGTGTGTGTGGGGGATGGTGTATGAAGTGATGGTGATGTGGATGTGAGGTGGTTGTGGTGTGTGTTTGTGTGTTTGAGGTGCAGGTAGTGTGTGCGTGGGGGATGGGGTATGAAGTGGTGGTGGTGTGGGGGATGGGATGTGAGGTGGTATGGGTGTGGCGGATGGTGTGATCAGGTGGTATGGGTGTGGTGGATGGGGTGTCGGATGTGGGGGAATGAGTGTCAGGTGGTGCCGTGGGCATCAGCAATGTAAATATTATTATTTTTGATAACAGGGCCGATGATGAGATGAAGGGATGGGGTGGAGAGGTATATGAGAGAGGGGAGTGAGTTGGGAGCAGGGCAGTGAAATGGAGGGGGACAGGGCGACGTGGAGGTGATTTGTTTGTGGCCACCACGAACGGAATTGAGGCGTCTGGCAATAGATAGATAATAGAGTTATATTGTGGTAACACTGACCAGTCAGGATAGTTGTTTATTAAGTATTGTATAGTGTATTTAGAAAGGTGTGCAGGAAAAATAATAGTATGGCAATAAATCCTTGCGACTTCAGCTGGAAAACATTATATAATTATAATTAACACATTAACCCATTATAATTTTATTTGATAATTATCTAATAAAATTATAATGGGTTAATGTGTTAAATTGTTTTGACCTCCTAAGCATATTGTGCTACATGTAATCAGTCACATATACTTGAAACATGATATGGATAGATAAATGATATTTATACATACGGGTGTGCTAATGCTGACGTTATGAACATTTGACTAATGCTTTCCGTATATGTTATATGCTAACGAGTTTAAAGCGGTGGTGTGTTAAACAACTGTTTCGAGTGAAGAATGAGGTAGTAGCGGAGTTGTTTCCTAGGTGGGGGGGGGGAATGATTGACCAATGGCAGCCCGTGTTAAGTTTATAGATAAATATGTTGCCTGGGTCTGCACTGCATATACTTAAGACAATACTGTATTAGTTGCCTATAAATAATCATAATTTCAGTCGTGAATCTTAAGTTTTGCAAGACAAGAGGAGGAGAAAATACTAATCATGGCATACCTATGTTTTTGTTTCATTTGGGGGATGCACTTGGATATATAATGATAAGTATAACTGCATTATGTATACATACATACATACATATATACGGTATATATGTAGCAGTATTAAAGGAAACCCGGTTGAGTAAAAGATTGACTGGCTGGATTCCACGAGATGGGCAGCGTAGTAGAAAACGACCATATAAGAGATGGAGTTAATAGAGAAGATTGTAGGCAAACCTGGCACAGACTAGCCCTAATAAAGAATTCATGCAAAGGAAAAGGGAGGCCTTTGTTCAGCAGTGGACTCTTAATGATTAATAATGATGATTATGATGATAAATACAGGCTGTATACAGGACGAGTAGACGAAGGATATCAGGTATGTCAACGTTCGATGGCGGGTACGTAAGTATGTGTCTAACCCTAAGAAAATGATGTCCATTATACTGGAAATAACGTTGCAAATGGGCTTATTTTACTCCTTGTCATGATGTGTATGTGTCTCCTTTGCATTTGCTAGGCGTGTCATATCGGTTTGAACTGCATATCATAATTTGATCATATTGTCAAAATTTCCTTACACTACCACGGGTCTCACCTATCGATCACCCGCATAATCAGTGTCTGATCTATATTGATGAAGATGGACTGCAACCAGTAATTTGGCCATATATTTTGCATTAACCTTATTATCAATCTTCATACGTGTCGTCCATGAACGTTTCGAATCGGTTGCACAAAGAAGCAGCACGAATTCACCAGACTCTACGTTGGTGTGATAAGGTTGGCTGATGTATGATGGCTACTGTCTGCGCAGCATACACTTATATTACTTTAAGCCTTTTGTATTAGCTTTCACTTTGCATTTATTGATTATGGTAATGATTCATGGAGTCACATAATTGTTTTTAAGGCCATACTGCAAACTATTAACGGCATCAACAATAGCCAAACCCAATCACCACTCCCGTCCCACGTAACAGGACGAGGCCCATTCATTCATGGAAACTTACACTACTACTGCCACGATGCCACATTTGGTCAGGGGGTAGGGTAGGGAGGTAGTAGCTGGGGTGTAGAAACTCCTTTCCGCAACTGTACACACACACACACACACACACACACACACACACGGGTTCGCGCTGTTGCCACGTTAGCCAAATCTCGGAACCAGGTGGTCCAGTCGGAAATCTTGCCGAGAGTACATTGCATGTCTGTTGCACGAATTCAGCGAATGCTGGAGAACGACAGTGACGATGTCAGAGTGTTTGACAAATCTGCTTTGAAGACAGATTTCACAACCAAGAACTACACCGAGCTGGTGCAGCCAGACAAATCGCGTCACATCCCTCCACTTTTGAAGAACGTTATAATGGACGACAGCCAACCCACAATTTTGGACCAATGCTACGCTTGTCACTCTCAAGGTGTGGAGGTTGCATCAAAGATGTTTGTTTTTGTCATCATTTCCTCGATTTTGGAGTGAAAGTTGCTGGAGTCAGCGTACATGATATAAAAAACCGTTTGCGCAGCGGCGTAGTGACCGTGATGAAGCATCATTTCCACCATGCTTCAGACCAGCAACTATAAGTTCATAGGAATTCTACCCACCCTAACATCTCTCTCTCTCTCTCTCTCTCTCTCTCTCTCTCTCTCTCTCTATATATATATATATATATATATATATATATATATGACAGAGAGAGAGAGAGAGAGAGAGAGAGAGAGAGAGAGAATCCACTAATGTAAACAGGTAATTATGTTCTATGGATATTAATAGTTTGAGAAGGTTACCTCAATCAGTAATAAGTAAAAGCCTTTCTATCGTCGTTCATAAGCTAGATACAAATCAATGTCTCTTCTAGACATAAGCATGCGGGAAGGTGTTTCACGGGGAGGGAGAGGGGAAGAAAAGGGAGGCAGAAGTTTACCCTGAAAATGGTCGAAGTTACCTTGACCTCTAAATAAATGTTAATTACATGTACCAGTAAAGTGTGCTTTGTGAGCGGGTGACGAGTGAGCGAGCGTCTGTACATATGTCTCTCATCGTGATTTTATCTTGTAGTAAGCCTTCAACATTTCTGATGAGGCAGTTAATCAATAACAGGAGAATAATTGAGCTAATCCATTTACTTTCTCACGTTTTCTCTCTTTCACGTTTTCTCTCTGGATGTGCATATAGCGTGGCGCCGTAGCAGTCTCTGCTCCCGACTGGCCATGTCAACGAACTGCATCGGCAAACGCTTGCCTATTAATCGAATGATGGAAAACAGAAATGGGGCGATTATCCTCACTGATTTCACTCTCTAAACATAGGAAAAACGTTCAAGTAAAATTATGGGCGTAATATTCGATATTTAATTACAGTAATAGAATTAATGCAAGAAAACATAGTGTTACAAAAGGATATTTTTTAAAATTCGATTTCGTAGTGGAGCATGTCAGGTTGAAGCTCCCAGTACATTCCCTTGGAAAGCTTGGATTCCTAGTTTTTTTTTTTTTTTTCGGGGGGAGGGGGTCTCATGAGTGAATGTATAGCTAAAAACAATTTCTTTAAATGTGTCTACTACCTGCTGATAGAATCTCTCATCAATCTCACATAGTAGAAGAGTTATTAGCCTCTGAAAAACCATTGGAATGGAAAAGGGGGCTAGGGATGATAACCTAATCACTGGAGAAACAATTTGGCAAGATGGCAGATGGTGCAATGAGAGCTTGTTACCCCTCCCCTCCCCGGAGAGACTCGGGGACGGGCGCAATTTTGACTAAACTTACAGGGATAATGGGCTATGAGCTTCTGATCACATGATTAAATTTTTGGCCAAATTGAACCAAGGACCAGACTGTAGGCCCAAAAAATTATAAAACAAAAACAAAAACAGGGATGGGTAAAAATCGATTTGTTGCCATAACTCCTTTCAAATTCGTCATATCGTAATGAAACCAAAACTTAAATGTGCATCTTTCAAGTCTGCATCAAATAACATGCCCCATTACATCAGGGGGGGGTCACCCCCCAGTTAGTGGTAGGGGAGTCAATGTCAGGTGGGTAGTGCTTAAAATTTCAAATGAGAAGAAAATCGTCAATTTTCACCCGATTTACTCCAAATTCGATATGTGACATATTTGACTAGATATTCTGTTGTGTTCATACGTCAGCACGAAAATGGCTGTGCCTTGGCACTTGGAATGGGCAAAGCCAAGTAAGAAATCAGACATAAAATTAAAGCCAAAAGCACGTTACACATGATTCAGGGGTAGGGTTTAGCCATTGACTTTTGGAAACCATTTCTTTGTTTTGGACAGCACTAAGAAAGCTTGATAAAAACATCAGTGTTTCACTTTAATGAGGGGGTGTTGAATGCCTCCAGCTATGCCCAAGACGAAACTCTGGCACTACACAGAACATACTCAGGTGGATCTCGGCCATGGAAGCGATAATCATGTCATGTGAAAGACGTACTGCATGACGTCTAGGAGTCTCAGTTAAATCTCTCTCTCTCTCTCTCTCTCTATTGGTGGGAACAATCTTTTGGGCGTTTGCCCTTTGGTTTCCTTCTTCCTTGCATAAAAAAAAGAAAGAAAGATATCGCTTCTTGGGCGGGTGAACAGGCACTTAGGAAGTGAGAGGAGAGTTAGTGAGATCATATCATAATCGGCGGGGCTCACTGTAGAAGTAAGAGGCAGATGCCGTTAAGGATTTGTCATAAATTTATGGACAAGTTGTGCTGAGCTATATCCAAGGCACTCAGGAACAAGGGTAGCCATAAACTACTCTACGTCAGTGATAACAGAAGAAATATGACAGTTCATGAAGCAAATTGTTGAATGAAAAAGTAGTTCCACATCACATTGCACATTAATGATATGTAAAATGAAGAGTTCAAAAAATGTGAAGTAAAAAGGATGTGTTCCATTGTATGAATGACATCAAAGAGTTTTTGAAAGTCGTTACAGTTACTGAACAAGTATATAACTCTGATACATCAGTCAGTGACTGACACAATAACTTTGGCTAGAGAGTCGATTATCAGAAGTTTCAAGCTTGTGACAACAAGAAACACCCTGGCACTGCAAATCAGTGTAGGGGAGGTGGAAGGCCACACAACAGGAGTGCTGCCAGTGGTTTCTGTCAGCGGGTTGCAGTGAGGAAAATCTGAGGTTTAGAGGGGACGCTGAGATGTTCAGCAGACATGAAACAGGAGGAAACGTCACGCATGCTACAGTGATTGATAGAAACGAGTCAAACAGTGGTGCAGGGAAATTCAAACGGTCATCACACCATAAGGAACATGGGTGCGGACATTTCTTGACACCTTTCTCAGGGGCTCAGCTGCTATGCATTATGCTGCTAAGTACTATTACGTAATTATAAAGGATCATCCTTCCTGAAATAGGCAGATAATGTACTAAGGCATAGATGAGAAATGAGCTGACGTATGTTTCATTCCCTATTATAGGGCACTGTTAAAGGGCAGCATTTTATCTTCTGACGGAGTATTGGTTACTTTAACACTTGCATATGTATCGAAATGTTTCATTTCTCCAGCATATGGCCATTATTTGATGTCTTCCACTAAAGTTGTTTCTATGGCACATTCATAATCAGTTTCGACCACTGTCACGCTATTTTCTTACGACTTGATGGGACATCTTCATCTATACGCTGCTACACAAGTCAGTCACATCGCTAATTACCTCCGCCAACGAAGCTGAAGAAGGTTATGTATTCACCTTTGTTTGTTTGTTTGTTTGTCCACACGATGTCTCGAAAAGTTCTGAATGAATTTGAATGAAGTTTTGTGGAAGGATGGACCATGGGACAAGAAAGAATGTATTAAATTTGGGGGCGAATTCGGTTCCGGATCCTGATCCTGCAATGACATTCGCGGAGGTATGCGCTCTCTGAGTGCATTCTAATTTTCTGTATGAAATACATTCAATAGGCTGCACTTTTTGCTATTAACAGTTCATCACAGTGTATATACAGTAAACATAGCAAGGGACATATGTGTACTTGTAACAAAAATATAGCAGGTGAAGATGTTTTGCCTCAAGTGGGACTAATGCTTATGCCACAGCACAATGCAAATTGATCCCACTGACATCTAGTGAGTGCATACACTAAAACAGAAAACATATATGACGAAGAAAGAGTATATACTTTTGTCACACTAGAAAAAATATTATGAACAGACAGAGCTAGGCTGAAAAAAAAATAATAATAATAATGTTTGAGTAATAGAGGACGAAATATACCGTTACACTATAAATGTCAGAGAATATGATGTAGCCACACTGAACATAAACAGTACTTCTGTAATAAGGGTACATGAAAGCAGTGATCACGAAGTGCAAAGTGCATACCAGTTAATGAAGGATGGGTGTTGTGGTGAAAGAGGGAAAGAAAGTGCGGGTTGTGTCTATGTGATTCGTCACCTTGAGAACGATACCAGTAGGGTCGCTGGTGTGATGGAGTCTGTGAAGGATGAAAGCCAGCGGAAAGGAAATCACCACCGTGGTGACAAACACCAAACCCCATGTTAACGGGGAGAAAGGATAAAGGATGTTCCTCCACTGGGGTAATGGCTGAGGCACTTCCAGGACGATTCCAAAACTGCTTTCCCAATATGGGTAAGTCGAATCAAAGTCGCTTACTGAATCAGGAGCGATGTCCAGTGAGTTTATCACTAGATCCCTATCTTTGTACTTCAACTCACCAAACATTCCCTTCCATGTCCCATTCCTTTTGACTCCCCATATTACATCATCCATGTAGAAAAATTTCGTTCGAAAGTTAAGTTTATCACCAATAGTCTTTGCAGCATCTACGTTGGATCCAATACAATCACCTGCCATGTTTTTCCCGTCAAAGTAAATAAAAGGTTCATCAACGCATATCATTGGTACCGTCAAGACTTGACTTCCAAAGTCGTGGAAGTGGGGAGGAAACAGTGCCTCCCGACCATGAAATTTACCAGGACTCCAGACGCCTAGGGTTGTCTTTTTGACTGATTGGCGTACATCTGTAGGTCTGGAGGTGAAGGCAAGAAGGCGGGGTCGGCTGGCTTTGGCAGCTGGCTGGAGCAGCAGAATGAACCTGGATCGCTGGACGACAGGCTGACTGAGGACGGTGGTGGTGTTCAGGTGCGCGTCCAGACAGAAGAGGATGAGGTACCTGGGGTTCCAGTGTTTGTTGTTTGCCAGGAGGAGAAGGAAGGCTGTGGGGTCGTGCTGGAAGAGAAGGATGGCGGTGATCAGGGAGCCCTGGGTGCGGCGGGCGGGATGGGCAGTGTGGAGTGAGAGTTGGGTGAGGAGAAGGACAGGCGTGTGGGAGGCTCCAGCTGCTGCCACCACCCTGCTCACGTCCAGCAGGCGCTGACTATGGTCGTCCGTGACCAGCAGGAGGTCGTGGCCACGCAGCGGCCCTGATGCTAGTGTAATGAGAGCGTCTTGTGCCAAGATCATGTTTTCTGGGGAAGAAAAGATCGAAATTAGTGGCTGTTATCAATCCTGTGGTGTAGCAGATGGGGGAAGGAGTTCCATCACATTCTTCTTCCTTTCACAACCAAAACAACATTGAACTGCTTGTGGCTGAAAACATATTGGAGACGGCTTAACTATAAAAAAAAAAATGTTGACTGCAAACACAAAATCCCTGGCAAAGAATGCCTAATCTGTGAACGTTCAGCACATGTATTGACTAGTAAAAAAAGTAAATAAATAAATGGGTGGTACATGGAGGGTGGACAACCAGGAATAAAAATGGATGAATTGGTTGCCTTGGATGACAGAATGTTGCTCTAGTAAAATGACGACGGAGTACAGTGAGAACAGAAATTTATGAAGGATATGGTATAGAAAACAATGAATGCAAAGTGGTAGTAGCAGCAGTAGTAGTTGTAGCTCCAAGTTAATCTGAAACGTGAACCCGGTGGACTGCTGATTTAAGCTGCTCTTCTTTGACAGTCTATCATTCCTCAATCAGAGGACAGTTTTTTTTTTTTTTTTTATGCTAGGAAGAAGGAACCAAAGGCCATGAGCCCGCAGTAACAGTTCCCTCCAAGAGAAAAACAAAATACAATAGAGAGCCAAATTCAAGATCCGATCATTTTGAGATGCCTGGACACACTGCGTTTGAAAGACTGGAGATCATAGGCAGCAGGAAATACAGATAGAGGGAGACAGTTCCAGAGCTGACCTGTTGTACAAATGAAAGACTGGGAGTAACGGTTAACTCTTGCATTAGAGAGTTGGACAGAAAAGGGATGAGAGTTTGCTGCCAGACGGGTGCTCTGTGCATACCGTACGTAGAGGTGGAGGAATGCAAGCAGACAGTTCAGAGGAGCAGTGACCATTAAAGTAGCGATAGAAAAGAGATAAAGATGGAACAGTGCGGCAAAGAGACAGAGGTTGAAGGGAGTCAGTAAGAGGAGGAGAGTTAATGAGACAAAAAGCCTTTGACTCCACCCTATTGAGAAGAGCTGTATGTGGGGAGCCTTCCCACACATGAGAGTTGTACTCCACACAGGGGTGGATAAAACCCCTGTATAGAGTCAACAATTGTGCAGGGGTAAAGAAAGAGTGGAGTCGGCTTAGCACACCCAATCTCTTGGAAGCAGATTTTACAAGAGATGTAATATGATCTTTCCAAGATAAGTCCCGAGTAAATGAAACCCCAAGCATGTTCAAGGATGATGCAGGATTAAGCTGAATATTATTAAACATTAATGGGTATACCTGTGGAAGATTTTGTCGGGTTGATAGGTGTAAGAACTGAGTCTTAGATGCATTAAAGACAACCATATTATTTTTACCCCAGTCAGAGATACGAGCCAAGTCAGACATTAGGTGTGCCACAGCCTCATCCCTTGTTTGTTGAAGTAACTGTTGAGATGGGCGTTGCGGGAACCGAATGGAAAGGTGAAGGGTGGAGTCATCAGCGTATGAGTGGATAGGGTTAGATGTACAGCTTAGAAGATCATTGATGAATAAAAGGAAGAGAGTTGGCGATAGGACAGAGCCCTGAGGAACACCACTGTTGATAGATCTAGGAGAAGAACGATGGCCGTCTACAACAGCGGCTATAGAACGACCAGAAAGGAAGCTAGCGATGAAGGCACAGATAGAAGGATAGAAACCGTAGGAGGGCAGTTTGGAAATTAAAGATTTATGCCAGACTCGATCGAAAGCCTTTGAGATGTCAAGTGCAATGGCAAAGCTTTCGCCAAAGTCCCGAAAGGAGGATGACCAGGAGTCTGAAAGGTAGGTGAGAAGATCGCCAGTGGAGCGTCCCTGACGGAACCCATACTGACGATCGGAAAGAAGGTTGTGATAGGAAAGATGTCTTAAAATTTTTCTATTAAGAATTGACTCGAAAACTTTTGAAATACAGGACGTTAAAGCAATTGGACGATAGTTGGAGGGTTGAGAGTGGTCACCCTTCTTTGGGACTAGCTGAATGATAGCAAACGTCCAGTAAGAAGGAAAGGTACAAGTTGACAGACGAAGGCGAAAGAGTTTGCCTAGGCAGTGAGTAAGCACAGAAGCACAGTTCTTGAGAACAACAGGAGGGACCCCATCAGGCCCATATGCCTTGTTAGTACTGAGGCCAGTGATGGCAGAAAATACATCAACTGAAGAAATTTTAATGTCAGCCATGAGGAAGTCAGATGGAGGAACAGCACCGGAATCGTCTAAGGTGGAATTGCAGGAGAAAGTCTGTGCGAAGAGATCTGCTTTATCAGTAGAAGAAATAGCTACAGAACCATCAGAGTAGAAAAGAGGAGGGAAGGATGATGAGGTAAAGTTGTTAGAAAGATTTTTGGGAAGGTGCCAGAAGGAGCGGGAAGAATTCGAGTTGCAGAGTTGAGAGCATTTAGTATGGATGAAATTATTTTTAGTAGAGCGAAGAACAGACTTAACACGATTCCGGGCAGAAACATAAAGATGATGTGATTCAGGGGTGGGATGGCTCCGGTACCTTTTGTAGGCCTTCTCCTTGTTGCGGACAGCATTAGAACAAGCGCGATTAAACCAAGGCTTTCTTGCGTTAGTCAAAGGATATGAGAAAGGAATGTATGCTTCCATGCCCGAGAGAAGAACCTCCGTAATGCGCAAGGCACACTCATATAGCTCCCGGCCATGGAAGCAATAATCATTTCAGGAAAATCAAAGAAGTACTGCCTGAGGGCCTCCCAGTCCGCGGATGTTGAGGGACGTGTATAAATGGTGACAGAACCACCAAGTTACATTGATTGCATTGCACCTATGCGTCCCTCTCCAGCACCGCTAAGTATCCTGAAATTATGAAATTAAATTTATTACGGAGTTGGAAAAAAAATGGAATAAAAATGCAAAAGGTGAAGTAGTAAATGCAAATAAATGGACAAATAAGGATGTGCTATTTTGAGAAACTGGAGAGTAAACGGGACTCGACTTCGTGATACAAAAGAGGGAAAGGGCACCAGAGAATAACAAAACTACAGAAATGAAGAATGATGTGGAGAGGCTAATGAATTGGAAAGCAGGAGGTATTAGTGAGATAGCGTAAGGCCTTTTTACAGAGGCAATAAAATATAGTGGAAAGTTAGAGAGAAGTATGCGTGAGAACTGCATGTAATAAGACCGCTACTGGAAAAACTGCATGAACATGACTCTAATACGCACATGGTTAGTGTGCCTGGAAAACTGTTTAAGTAAAGCACCATATTAAGGTAAGAGCCTTTATATTTCCATATGTTTAACATTTTGCCTTGTTCCGGTGTTTATCAGACACAAGTAATTCCTGCCACAGCACTGTATACAGTACCATCAGACATGGTTACAGCAAGGGAGAAGGTGGAGAGGGATTTCGACTATGTGTCTACATGCGTGGACAAAATGTTTTTTACAATTATTGTTTAGCTATATTATTATTATTATTACTACTACTACTGCTACTACTACTATTACTACTACTACTACTACTACTGCTGCTGCTGCTGCTGCTGCTGCTGCTACTGCTGCTGCTACTGCTGCTACTGCTGCTGCTACTGCTGCTACTACTACTGTATATTATTATTATTATTATTATTATTATTATTCCTGTCCCCGACCTGGGGGGGTTCCGAGAAGGCTATAGTTTTCTCTTTGTTTGTTTGTTTGTTTGTTTGTCTGCCTGTTAACAACTTTACGAGAAAACTAATGGAGCGATTTTGACTAAAATTATAGGAATAATGTGTTATGAACTTTTGATCACCTGATTAAATTTTGAGCAAAATTGGGCCAAGGCCCAGGCTGTAGGCCCCCCCCCCAAAAAAAAAAAACATGTTTTGCCATAACTCCTTTCAAATTCATGATATCGACATGAAAGCATAACCTAAAGGTGCATTTTTCAAATCCGCATCCTATATCATGCCTCATTATATCAGGGGGGTCACCCCCCCCCCCAGTTAGCAGTAGAGGGGTTAGTGCCAGGTGGGTCGGACCTAAAATTTCAAATGGGCATAAAACCGTCAATAATCACCCGATTTACTCCAAATCTGATAGTGACATCATTGACTAGATATCCTGTTGTGTTTATACGTAAGCACTAAAATGATTGTGGGGAACGAGTATGCTGTGTCTTGGCATCACTTATTATTATTATTATTATCATTATTATTATTATTATTAATATCATTATTGTTATTATTATCATTATTATTATTATTATTATTATTATAAGGAAAATCTAAATCGCCGCCTTCACATACAGATTGAGCTGCAGAATTCATTCCTCGCCAAATTATTTGTACTGGTTGGCCGAATCATCTGACCAAATATCCTCCTGATCCGACTACCAGAACCCAGATGGGATCCGGAAACTATAGGGACTAAAGCTTAAGAAGCACTTAAGTTAGAGGGATGAAATTTGTATGGCATACACCTGGGACATGGCCAGAATGCAGTGCTTAATGTAGTTCAGATCGGATCAGTATTCTCTGAGATCGCCTGTGGTCCAAAATTTTGGACTAAGACCGAAAACAGAGAAGTCACCTGATTTTACATGAAAGACTCTATAAAATTGTCTGGAAATAGCAAGAAAAAGATAAAACAGACGTCATGGAAAGAAGGGGGTAATCCTCTTGCTACAATACTGTAGATTCATAGCTATTTCTTTTTTGTTATGGTCAGACGACTTTATTTAGCTTAGGAGTGGCATCTGGTCCTTTGAAGATTGTAGTAAATACACTGTTCCAAGGAAGAAAAAGCACAGTGAATAACAGAACGTAAATTGAACACTATCTACTGTAGGTAATGTAATCAAAGTCAAAAGAGGTACAGAAGAATGGGCTGCATTGCTGTGTCATCCCCAAGTGCTTCGCCCGCGACGTGCATTTTGCTCCTCACCACCAGTCTCGGTAATGTTATAGATCCTGATGACCCAAGGTGACATCCACAAGACCTTGACCTCAAAGGCACTTTATAGCTCGGCTTCTTATAGACAACGGCTGTGGCAATTTTTCATTACCAAATTGTCCTTAGACATTTTAACAGCACTTTAGTTATTATTATTATTATTATTATTATTATTAAATATTATTATTTTATTACTGCTATTATTATTGTTATTTTAGTATACTGTAATTTTATTATTAACCATCATTTCGTTTATAATAATAATAATAATAATAATAATAATAATAATAATAATAATAATAATAATAATTATTATTATTATTATTATTATAGTGGTCGGTGGTGGCGACCATCATCCACTCACTAGATGTAGTGCTGCCTACTTCTTCCTTAGCCTTTATCATTTTTTTTCTGTGCCTGCCCTCCTCTCTTCCTATTTCTCCCATCTTTCTTGTCACTTGTTATTGTTTTTCTTTCCTTTACAGCTGGCTTTACATTGAGTGGCAAGCCAAAATGGTTTCCTGTAAGCCAAGAAACCATTTACAACGCTTGGTGGTAACCATATACCGGTAACCCAGCCCTTACGGGATTATTGCGTCTGGCAAAATATAGATAATTATTGTTGTTATTATTATTATTATTATTATTATTATTATTATTAATAGTAGTAGTAGTAGTAGTAGCAGCAGCAGCAGCAGCAGCAGCAGTAGCAGTAGTAGCAGCAGTAGCAGCAGTAGTAGTAGCAGCAGCAGTAGCAGTAGTAGTAGTAGTAGTAGTAGTAGTAGCAGCAGCAGTAGCAGTAGTAGTAGCGTAGTAGTAGCAGCAGTAGTAGTAGCAGCAGTAGCAGTAGCAGTAGTAGTAGCAGCAGTAGCAGTTGCAGTAGTAGTAGCAGCAGTAGCAGTAGCAGTAGTAGCAGTAGTAGTAGTAGTAGTAGTAGTAGTAGTAGTAGTAGTAGTAGTAGCAGCAGTAGTAGCAGTAGTAGTAGTAGTAGTAGTAGTAGTAGTAGTGTTCTGGGTGGTGGAGTGAGAGGACGTGTGCCAGGCGTTCCGTGTTATCGTCTCGAAATCATAGTAAAACTGATTGTGGGCTCTTAGAAATTGATACCCACTCCAGCATAAAGTGAACATCGCTTCATTTGTGAAAGAAATTCTTAAATATTAGCTATATAAAGCTTGATAATGTGAAAAACTGTTAAAATTACAGTGTGAGGAGGAGGAAGGGTGTGTGTGTGTGTGTGTGTGTGTGTGTGTGTGTGTGTGTGTGTATAGGGACGGTTATGGAGCGAGGTGCTGATCTGAGAGGGTTATCTGGACTGCTGTCAACACCATACATTATATCAGCCACCCGGGACCCACCACCACATGTGTGCTGCCCCACACACCCAGCAATATAAGTATCGCCACCCTCACTTACAAAATAAGTACCTCTCTGAAGCCTATTTTTCAATTATTAACTTTGTCCACAAACAACAAGGAGACGTGGGATGCCTGTCACACACCTCTGGCTTACTCCATTATCCTTGGAGCATAAACTCCATTTCCCTAACACATCAGCTGTTACCACACACTGAATATCATCTATTGGTCACTAGCATACACACTACCTAATAATACGATTTATAAACACTTTATCAAACACTAAATATAACAACAACTACCACTAACTATACAACTATCTCCTACATACACACCACCAGCATAGCCAGATGGTATAGAAGTGTGGCATACAATTACATTTAGGTAGAGAATCTAACACACACCTTAGATGACACTGTAATGTAAACACATCATACATACAGACATACTTACAATGACTGTTCTTAAATTATTATAAAACTTATTGTACATAAAATCTCTTCATATATATATATATATATATATATATATATATATATATATATATATATATATATATATATAGCCAATCACAGTAGATAAGTCAGTAATATAATAATAAATAGCATAGTAATAATTACAACGTTAACTTTCATATATATGACTGATAAATATAACATCAATTAAGTAACAAATTTAAGCATAGTAC
The DNA here is from genome assembly GCF_032717465.1 of Coenobita brevimanus. Taxonomy (NCBI): domain Eukaryota; kingdom Metazoa; phylum Arthropoda; class Malacostraca; order Decapoda; family Coenobitidae; genus Coenobita; species Coenobita brevimanus. Next base: position 16,785,592 of record NC_136997.1, on the reverse strand, counting down.
GCTAGTTTTAAATACACTATTATTTTTAAATACAGTAGTAATAAGGGTAATTTTAATATAATATCTATATAATCGGGCTAATGTAAACTCCATAAAATTGCAAACTAGAACTACTTACTCAACCTTTTCATAATTCTCTATCACAATCTTATAATTAAAACAAATACTAAACAACCTTTGTTCATGCCAATGTGCCTTAGTAAACCAAGATGCCTCTACCTTACCCCCACAACACACCACAACCACACATCACACATTACCTGTCACAGCACCAACACACACACACACACACACACACACACACACACACACACACACACACACACACACTCTCACCCCTATATCTTAACGTCTAAAGATCCAATATCACTACACAACACACACACACACACACACACACACACACACACACACACACACACACACACACACACACACACACCACCCTCACCCCTACACCGTATCTATCTATATACCTAGGCTGCTTCCCCCAAGGAAAGTGAGATAACCTAGACAGGACGACACACTCCCAATTTACTCATCCACTCAAACACATTCATTCGCATCTTAGCCCCAAAAGGAAGAAGGGACAGATCCTCACCGCACCACACCGCATGAGGGTCAACTGCGCAGTGCAATCAGTGACATCCGCACCAGGGCGCGACAGCAGAGCAGGATTACCCCTTCCACATCATAATAGACCCCACACCTGACCTGATCAGCTCATCAGACAAAATGCGGGAGAATATCCCTTCAGGGCTGAGTCATCATTTATTCATTCACAATTTCTCTCCATTCATTTCTATCAAGCACAGCCACACTTCCTTGCTCAACAGACATCCCTCTCGCATCCAGCGCTCTCCTCACACTGTCCATCCATCTTGTTCGTGGTCTTCCTCTCAGCCTTACACCTCTCACATCAGATCTAGGTATCTTTTTCACCAATCGCTCATTATCAATTCTCTCCATATTCCCAAACCATCGCAACACCCTCTGCTCAACTCGATCAGCCATCTCCCGAACAACTCCAGTTCTCCTTCGCACTTGATCATTTCCCGCTCAATCCGTACACATCACTCCACATATACTCCTCAGACACATCACCTCCATTACATTCAAACTTTTCCTCTCTGCTACACCCATATTCCATGTTTCAGTCCCATATAACGCAGTCGGTACCACAACACCCTCATACAACCTTCTCTTTACATCCATTCTAATCGAACGACATCTAAACACTTTCTTCATTCCTCCAAGCACTTTTCCTACTTCATTCATTCTAAACTTCACTTCTGCATCTATTCTTCCATCCACAGCAACATATGACCCTAAATACTTAAAACACTCTACCTCCTCAAGCAACTCACCATTCAAAACTATATTCATCCTCCTACCATCTACCAACCTCATACACTTCATCACTTTACTCATATTCTCATTTACTTTCAGTTTCCTCCTTTCACACATCCTTCCAAACTCCTGTGCCAACTGTCTTAATCTCTCCTCTGAATCAGCCACCAGTGCAGTATCATCTGCAAACAGCAGCTGCTTCAGATTCCACTCTCTACCATCAGCATTCACCAGATTCAGTCCTCCACCTAACCCATTACCAATAACCAAGGCTCCACAGTATTGCACCACATCCATTGGCCACCTATTTAACCCTTAAACAAAGAAAAACCAATTTGATATTAACTAATATGCAAACCTAGAGAATAACGTGCAAACTGCTTCATAACTTCATCATATTATCTGCAAAAATAGATGTATAGCAATCAAATTTTTCATTTATATCAAAACTAAATTTAAAAATCGTAGAGTAAAACTGTAGTTCTAGTAACATTATATTTAATTTTCATTTAAAAGTACTACAAAAAGTAGCTATAATTATTATTATTAATACTATACCTCACTATAAAAACTTTATTAACACCAAGGCAATGCCACAGTAGTGTTGTCAGTGCTCCAGTAGGCAGCATAAGTGTATCAGGTGCTCACGTGCAACAAACAAGTTGCCGTGTGCATACTGTAGGCTGGGGCCTCTATGTATGAATGTGCTTGGGAATCACAGACCACCAGAAGTGGCACTTGACCGCTTCCAACATGGCAGGCGACGGATTGGTGACATGGAAATTGATGGGGCGGTCACCGACAACTTGCACAATCACACGGACATGCGTGGTGGTGAAAGACCCCGTGATGAAGCGAGGGATAGGGATGGACGCCAAGATGCGAGAGATAATGGAAGTGCTGGGTGGGTTAAATCACCATGGGGAAGTGAATAGTAGTGAAGATGGGGGTTAGGAACATCAGGAAGTTCATGACGGAAATGAAACTCAGGATGAAGACCACCATAGAGAAGTGCATGAAAGAGGAAATCTTCCTGGAATTATAAATCCTCAGAATGGTAGTGACACAAACAACGAGGAAACAGAACAGCCTCACAGGTCTATGTGAGAAGGTCATCCAACATACTAGATGACCAAATCCAGAGAAAATGCAGTAACCTGGGTGAACACCACGTATAATGAAATAGTTGGATGGTCGTCAAGTAACCTTTTTGAACCTCCCAAATGCAATGCTACAACTGACATGATCAAGGAAATCACTCGCCTGATAGCCAATTACAACAATAACCCACCCATTGCCTCATTCTCTCTTAAGATCCTTGCACTGATACCACATCTCTTCCTCAAAAAGACTCACTCAAGAGCTAGCATTGCAGAAAATATTAAGGCCATCCAAAAGGCGGGTTGAAACATGAAAAAGAGGTGAAATCGACAACCTACTTGAGAAAGCAAGGGCCTTGGAGATGAGAATAAACAACCGAGGCAGAAGAAATCAGAATATCAACGATGTGGCAAGGATTTTTGGCAGCAAGATGAGACAGAGGAAGGTCTCGATGGTGACAAGATCCCTGTCAGCTGAATCAAAAACGGAATTCTTGACCTGACAGATGAAACAATGCAACAACTAAAAGAAAAACACCCGACTGCATGACAAGCAAGTGCCCAGTCAAAGCTTGATGGCAACTACACTCCTCCCAATCCCATCATATATGACAGGATAACTGCAGATATGGTGTGGCGGAAGGCAATGCACACACAGGGAGGGGCAGGACCGTCAGGCCTGGATGCAAAATCTTGGTGAGTAATCCTCAGTAACATCAAGTTTCGGGAGGCAGCAACAGACCTTTATAACACCATTGCCTCACTGGCGAGGAAACTGGCTTCAAGTCAGTGCAACAACATCGAAGCACTGATGGCTTGCAGACTGATCCCCCTTGATAAGAATCCTGGATGTAGGCCCATCGGGGTGGGTGAAGTCTTAAGACGGACTACAGGAAAATGCATCATCAAGGAGGTGAAAGATGATGTAATGCAGGCAGTTGGCAACCTCCAAGTGTGTGCAGGCCAGGAGGCAGGAGGTAAGGCAGCAGTTAACTCCGTGAGGAAAATATATGAGGAAGAGAACTGACAGGCAGTATTATTAGTTGATGCCTCAAATGCATTTAATTTCATCAACCGGGAGGCAATGCTGCAGAACATCAAGGTTAAATGCCCAGCATTTGCCCAATACGTGGAAAACACCAAAGAACCTGCAGACCTCTACACTGTGGGTAAGACAGCTGCTCATGATGTCAGTGTAATCCAATCCACAGAAGGAGCTACCACGGGGACACCGTTGCCATGGCTATGTATGCCCTGGCTATGACAGTGCTGCAACAACAGATCAAATACAAGGCCATCAGTGTAAAACAGGTACCCTATGCCGATTATCTCAAGGGTGCTGGCAAGTTGGAGGATGTGAGGAATTGGTGGGACCTTGTAACATCTCATGGCCCGGAAATAGGTTACTACCCTAATGCAAGTACGTCCATCTTGATTGTGAAACCAGCTTACTATCAAGGTGCACAGGAAGCCTTTAGAGGCACAAACGTGATAGTGACCAAGGAAGGTCAGAGGCACCTAGATGCTGTAATTGGAACTAAGGAATTCAAAGACAAATATGTGAGTGATAAGGTAAAGACATGGGTAGAAGAAATTTATGTACAGTATTATCCAGCCATGCAAAAACAGAACCCCATGCAGCATACAGTGCATTATCCTATGGTGTAAAGCACAAGTGGACCTTCGCGATGAGGACTATACAAGACATTGAGTTGCTGCACAACCACTGGAGGATGCTATCGGGGATTCATTCTTCCCATCTCTAACCAATGGCCACATCCCCACACCAGAAGAGAGGGACCTTCTAACACTACCATCCAGGATGGGAGGCCTTGACATTATAAATCCAGCAGCCGTGGCAAGAACACAGAATTTCATTCAGGCTCACCGAATCCTTGTCACAGAAGATTTGCGACCAAGTTGAGATGAGTGCAATCGACCACCCAAGGCAGAAAGACATAAAGACGCAGATAAGCAAGGAGCGAGAAGCAAGACAAAAGGACCAGCTGCAGCACATAATCGAACATCTAACACCAGACCAGTCCAGAAGAGTTGAAATTGCTCAGGAGGTTGGGGCATCGAACTGGCTGACAACCCTGCCTTTCCAGACAAAAGGCTTCCACTTCAACAAACAAGAATTTATTGATGCCATAGCCTTGAGATATGGATGCCAATAGAGAACCTACCTCAACACTGTGCCTGTGGCACTGCCTTTGATGCAAACCATGCAAAAGTATGCAAAAAGGGAGGCTTTGTTTGCATCTGCGACCTCACTTCCAAGAAATATGCCATGATGTCACGATTGAGCCAACTCTGCTACCCCTGGACAGTGTGCGCTTCACCCACAGAACAGCAAACACATCAAACGATGCAACAGTGGATGTCAGTGCTTGAGGTTTGTGGACATGTGGGCAGAGGACATTCTTCGACATCAGGATATTCGATCCCATGGCAGCATGTCATCGTGAACTGTCTCTCAAAGCTGCATACAAAAGGAATGAAAGAGGGAAAAAACAGAAACAATCAAGAAAGGATCCAACATGTGGACCACGGTCGATTCACTCCCCTTGTGTTCACATCAAGTGGGATGGGTCCAGAGGCGGTGAGATTCTACTCGAGACTGGCAGAGGTTCTTTCTGAGAAGAAACATCAACCGCAGAGTTCTGTTATGGCCTGGATGAGATGTCAACTGTCATTCTCCCTTGTGAGGTCTGCACTGCTATGTCTCAGGGGCACCAGACCATCAACCCTCAGGCCCGTCTCTCTGGCGGACATGGATTATGAAGTTACTGTGGTCAAGAGTCGCATAGACCAGCGACGACAATAGTTTAATGCCTTTATTTACACTGTAATATCAATAAATAAAAAATAAAGTAATAATAGTAACAGTACATGGTTGGAAACCACAGCCATTGGCGTGCTTGGGGCCAACGGATTGTAATATGAGGGTTAGTGTTAACCTTCACATTACAACTCCAAATGGTTAACTGTATTAGGAAGGTTGGTTTTGATCTTCACAATATAATTCCCCAATGGATGGAGGTGACTGAAAAAAAAGTAGCAGAAGTTTTAGTCGTTTAGTAGTAGTAGTAGTAGTAGTGTCACTATTGTTTCTACACACCGAAAGCACACACAAGGACACTTGAACAGCCATGTAGACATAGCTACCCTACACCCTCCCAGCGTCCCACGTCTGTAGCCAGGGTACTGTACACTGGGCCAGAGTTAGGTCGAAACGTTACACATAATATAATAAAAAGGCCATTACCTCTAACTGGACCTTGACATTCATGGGTCTAGGTGAAAAATATGTGTATCACAAGGTGAATAATAGTAGGGCAGGATCCAGGACTTTGGAAAAGGGCGGCCGTGATAACCAACAGAATTTAAATTTGGGGTGATGCTAACTCACTACCAATCCTCCAGCTTAGTTACCAAATCCTTCTCTGCACTGCAATGATTCTGTGAATAACATATAGTCAAGTCGGTTTTGCATATACTATGGAAAATATCATTCCTCTTGTATTACAAGTAACTACTGATTTGCCTAAAGCAGGGTAGCGTACCCCCCCCCCCATGCCCTCACCAAATCCGTGCCCGGAATAGAGATTATGGCAGGCGTTACAGGTATATAGCGGACGGAGAAAAAGATGTACTTCTGCCTCAGGTTTCTATAATGGAATCGCAGCATATGACAGGGTAGATGGACGTATGAATGGCTCCGTATTATGGATGGAGAGGGAAAGGTATGTTAGATAAGGAAAAGGCCTTCAAAGTCACTGCACCCATATACTTCTTTTAGGGTACATGAGAAAGTTTTCTAAAGGTATGTGATTTATTCCAGTTAAATTGACGGAACATCAGATATTTTCAGGATTAATAGCATATTATCTAAATCAATATATGCCCGGCATAAACAGCAAGTAAATGAACCATTTCAGTTTGATAACATTATATTTTAGATGTCGAGCTGACAACTTATTACACCTTTGAAAAGACCACTCGCATTGAAGGGGTTCGTGAAAGCTTTATCGGCTGTCTAACTCAAATAATCTCTAAGCCTCTGTAAATTCTCCTAGAAGTACAGGAGCTGCATGAATTTCTGCATTCATGCGGCCTAATTCGTGAAGCACCAACGGCCGCTCAGACAAAACTTGCTGCAACTTCATTTGATGAAGCCCTGACCATGGCGAAAAGTCAGTAACGGCTCCTTGGCACAAAAATACTGTACTGTACCTCCTCCTGACACATATCATCATTGGAATGAAACTTCAAGAACTGTGTGCAGTGGCAAAGCAGACTTTCATTTCTATTACCCGAGACAAATATATTGCATTCTCAAACTCAGTTGAGATGGAACAATTCCATTGTCGTATATCAGAGCTGAATTAAATCAGTTCACACACACACACACACACACACACACACACACACACACAAATAAAGAATAATGTTGTTTTATACTGAAATACTCGGTCAGTTTGAATGCCTATCAGTCCATTGCTAAGACAGCACCTTTATTATTTTTCTTTTTCAGTAGATAGCACTGGGTGTCTGTCTAATATTGTTCGTCTCTGAACACATAACACAAAGTAGTTTTTACCGCAAGTGAGTAGCATCTGCTTCTGACTGACTTCAACCACATTCCATCTCCTTGTTAGTGTTGTCTGCGCTACCGGTTGAATCTGTGCCCAGCTCCTGGGGTACTAAATCATCCGCAACATTTCATTGGTAGATTGCATGAAGCAACACCAAAATCAGGCTTCAGAGGGGTCTCGTTTGGTTTCAACATGAATCGCTGTGTTTTGTGGTCCTGTAAAACGCAGTTCCTATGAGCATTTTGAATTCTTGTTCCTATGAACTTGTTGAATTCTTGTTCCTATGAACTTGTTGAATTCTTGTTTTTAAGCCAAAATGCAAGAATCACTTCAGTGCCTCTAAATGTTTACTTTTCTAATTTTTTACATTCTTACAACAACGAAACTATTTTTTCTAAATGACCAACAAGAATACAATTACCTTACAAGAGTGTAACTGTTCTGAGTTGTTGGCAAAGTGGCCAGTCAGTTGGAGTTACTTTACCAAAACGCATAGTTCTACGTTATTATGTAAACAGTGGGGTCAATTTACAGACTGAACAGTTTCATAAGAAGGCCATAGTATAAAAATAACTGGATTTGTAGATCTGTCGGGAGTTATGAAGTGTGGAGTGAATCTGGTGATAAATAATGAAAACATAAGAGTTCTGGATCCTTTGAATAGAGATGATGATGCGGTGCTTGCTGGTAGTGCATGGGATTTTTACAGCTCTGTGCATTGTTATGTGAGAGCAGTTCAGCTGGGGGTGTATATAGTGGCCCACTATGCTTGTTGAGATATGGCGATTTACCTTATAATAATCTAGTAAATGAGGAGAAAGAAAGTGATGATATTTACCCCTCCCAGGCACGTTGATGTGAATCGCGTTCTTTGTGGTTTAGCACATAAATGCACAATGAGGCAAATCGCGTGAAAAAGCAGAAAAAAACGCAGTCAAAAGAAAAGTTTTAGACGATTTGCATCAAATTTGGATGCGTCCTAGCAGGCCGGTTCCTCTTCCAAGCTAAACACTTGGCAGCACTGTAGAGCCTCCCCGGAGGCTGCCAGTAGCAAGACACCTCAGTTGATCACAAGGAGCCAGGCTGTAAGGCTGCGTCGCATATGCTGTACCTTTAAATCACCCTAATTCTCCCCCTCCCGCCCGAGTCGAACCCCCTATGGACCGAGTGTGATGATATATTATTTCTGAGCATAATTTGAAGTGATTTTGTGAATGGAACATAGGTATATATCTTGAGAAGAAATGGTGCCCATTATCAGTCGTTAGGCCTAGGGGAAAGATGCTTGTTCACTGTAGCGGGGTTTCCCCACTCCAACCTGAGTCCTGTGCTGTGACTACACATACGTATATGGAAGAGCCAATGCCTAAACTGTATAGTATGTGATAGCTATAGTGGCTTGCTTTGTGATATATTGGAACTAGCATGTGTTACATACGTCTTAGCCATAGTGTGGAATGGGGCAAGCCTTATCTGTACACCGTAGTTGGGAAGGGATTATTAGAGGTGTTTAGGGATGGATATTTTGATTGTGATACTGTATATGCATATGAATTTGTATGAAATGTAAGGCCAACATGCTGCGAGTGTTTGTGAAGGAGTGTGGTGTGTGCCAATATAGTGGTGTGTCATAAATCTCGAGATGAAAGTGCTGCATCACGGTCAAATTGTACCGTAGTACGGAACGTAAATAATTGCGGAAGTAGGGGTGAATAATTGTAGAAGTCATGTATTTGCATATGATTTAGCATAAAGTGTACGTGAATTGAACTGTGAGCGTTTGTGAAGGGATCATTTCAGGGTGCCTAGCGTAGGTTAGCGATACCTTAGTGGCTGGTGTGCAGGTGATGGATGCCAGGCAATGTTGGATGTAATTGAGCAGGTACTGTAACTTGCTAAGACATTTAGTGAGAAGTTATACTTTATGTACAATGAATGTGAAATGTGCAGCAAGCGTCTGTGAAGAAATTCTGTCGGTGCATAGCGTAGGTTAGTGATACCTTAGCAGCAGGTGTGCGGGGACGTCAGGACGCTGGGCAACCACCCACGTCATTGAACAGGTGCTGTAACTTGCTAAGATATTTAGTGAGAAGTTATACTTCATGTACAATGAACGTGAAATGTGCAGCAAGTGTTTGTTGTGGGATATTGTGGGTGCGTAGCATAGGTTAGCGATGCCTTAGCGGCAGGTGTGCAGGTGATGTAAGGACGTCGGGCAACGACGGACGTCAGTGGACAGATACTGTAACGTGCTAAGACATTTGTTGATTATAATTTATATAAAATGTTTGTGATATGTGTCACGAGTGCTTGCTGAGAGATAGTATCATGTATATATATATATATATATATATATATATATATATATATATATATATTGTCTGAATTCTCACCATCTTGACAAGGCTGGCATGGTCCATGGCTCGGCTATGAGGGGGTGGCCAAAGGGTGTCCGATGAGGCAGAAGGGTGTCGGTAGGCCGACCCACTGTCACCACTGCGGGAGGTGTTGTTGCAGAGGATCCAGGGTGGCGCACTAGCCCATTCACACCAGCGAATGGGCCCTTCACAGGATCCCCAGGAATGAGGGTGGATCCACCAGCAATGCTTCTCCAGTTCTTCCAGCTGTTTTTCACCAGGGAGTTGTTGACATATTTCATCGTTGAGACCACCAGCTATGCGTCATTCCAAGGGAGTGTGTTGGACGCATGGTTCATCTGTAATGAAGAGGAGATGGCCAAGTTCCTGGGGCTCTACTTCTTCGTGGGGGTGGTGAATATGCTAACCAACAAGCATTACTGGAAGAGATCCCATCTCCATAACTATCCCTTATTCCAGCAAGTGATGAGTGGGAGGCATTTCAGATTCATCCTGAAACACTTCCACGACTTCAACTCACTTGGTATACCCTAGGACAATCACTACAGGCTCAGCAGGGTTCTCATGGTGATGGAGTACCTCCTTCAATGGTTCCAGGACACCTACTTACCTGAGGAGCACCTCAGCCTGGACAAGGGCTCCCTGGCGTGGAAGGGACGCCTCAGCTTCCGCATCTACAACCCCATGAAGCCCTCGAAGTATTCCATCAAGTTGTATATCCTGGCTGAGGCTTCCTCGTGTTACATCTGGAACTTCGAGGTGTATATGGGGCAGAAGAAGGTGCTGGAGACCACCGTTTGGAGTCTTGTAGAACTGCTGAAGGATCAGGGATACAAAGTTTACATGGATAACTATTATAACTCTGTAACCTATGTGTGTGGGACCCTAATACTGGCAAGAGGAGCACCAAAGCGGCTGCAGGACATTGGCAGGACCAAGAAACTGCCAAAGGGGGGCACGGCAGCGATGCACAAGGATAACGTGATGGTGTTGCTGTGGAAGGACAACTGCATCGTCAACATGGTCTCCACCTTCCACAGCACAAGTACCATCCAGAAGCAGGTTCGCGGGAAGACCAGGGGACCTGACAGGAGGACATACTATGTCTAGATGACAGTGGACAAGCCCGTCGTGGTGGAGGACTACAATCAATACATGAGTGGGGTGGATCACTTCGACCAGATGGTCCAGTAGTACCCCATCCAGCGGCGGACTGTGAAATGGACCAAAAAGATCACCTTCTATTTCATCCAGATGGCCATTTTCAACACGTTCGACCTGTACAAGAAGTGTGCGTGTGGGTCAGTCAGTCTGTTGGAATTTGTGGAGGAGATAGTGGACAAGCTCCTTCAGTTTGATGAAGGAGAGTGGCCCGCATCAGGGCACGTCATCCACCATGCCCCTGACCTTCCAACCCAGTGGCCAGCAGGACCTTAGGCACTTGTGGCACCTCCAGCAGCACCAACACAGGTGCCATCATCACCGTCTCCTGGGCCAGCACAGTCTCCATGACCAGCACCAGCACAGGTGCCAACACCGCCATCTCCAGGAGGAGGACCAGCACAGGAGCCAGCACCATCATTGCCTGCAGGACCAGCATGGATGCCGAGACGACCATCTGCAGCAGTTCCTGGTCTGTCAGGAGAACCTACTGCCGCTGCCATGCCCAGCCCTGCAGCGGCACCTCTAGGACGACGGGACCGGGGAAGACCAGGAGGACATTCAACCAAGCATTGTAGAGTCATCACCGACAGAGTACGGTTGGATCACACACTGGGCCATCGATAGGAGAGGATCCCCAACTGGAGGAGGCCCCAGTGTGCCCTGTGTGCCCTGGCAAAGATGAGGAGGGACACAAGTCACATGTGTCCTGTTTTTGATGTGCCACTTTGCGTGGGTGATTGCTTCGAACTGTACCATACTGAGTGAAGTATTTCCTAGTGGAGCACACACACACACACACACACAGACACACACACACACACACAGACACACACACACACACACACACATACACATACACACACTACATAACTCCTCATCTTCAAATCCCACAAAGTCCTTCAGGTCCCTCAACACCACTGGAGGAAGTGAGTTTTCCGAATTATATGATATGTATATTGACCTATTATCTATACCCCTATATTTTTCACACAAATTACCATTTTCTCCTACATATTACACGTATGACAGCAAGTACAGCTTCATTAGCAATAACTAGAAAAAAGTAGTGTTCATGTCTAGTAGGTTATAACACTATAAAAACAACCCTGGAAGATTATACAATCTGTACATAAAAAAAAAAAGAAAAAAGGTTTAGGGAGCATAATCTTCAGGCAAAGTGGGCGGAAGTCAGTGATTTTTTTTTCCCTTGCGGTAAAAGTAGATAGCGCTCAAAGGAGTAATCTAGCTTTGTCATCCCATTACTCGAAAACTATTGAATGTATCGACTTCCTATAATAACCAAGATAAAGATCAGTGATTTATAAGTATGTTCACTACCAAAATAAAAGTCTTTGGTAGCATATTTTTAGGAGAAAGTGGAGAAACACGGCGTGTTTTTTTTTCTTGCTTGCGGTAAAAGTAGGCAGCGCTCGGAGGAGTAACTCTTTTTGTCAGCCAATTACTTGAAAACTATTGGACATGTCGATTTCCTGCAAGAACCGTGATAAAAAGTAGTAAAATCTACGTATTTCATTACCATAATAAAAGCATTTGGGAGCATATTTTTTAGGAAACGGAGGGGAAACTGTTTTTTTTTTCGCATGTGGTAAAAGTAGAAAGCGCTCGGAGTAATCTCATTTTGTTGGCCAATTACTCGAAAATTATTGGACGTATCGATTTCCTGTAAGAACGATCGTAAAGACAGGAAATTCTATGTATGTACAAGACATAACAATGTAATATCTCTTGTAAAAAGTCGTTGTTACGTAGGTGTGTATACAGCGTTGGCTGTGCGCGCATGACGAAAGTGATGCACGGCCGTGAGTACCCAGTCGTTTTTTTTCTGATTTACTTGGAAACTATGAGGCGTATCAAAAATCTGCGTGGACCATGAGAAAGCGCATGAAATTCTACACAATATTTTGAAATAAAAACATAAGGTGTATGAGAAAAGTTTTGCAGAAGAGCTCCCTGTACAATTTTTTTTTTTTTAATGTCTTTCAGTTTTTGGCCATTTTCTCCAAAACTGCAAATCTTATCACACCTGGATATTTCTCATTAGAAAGCTGATGAAATTCTCTATCAAAACTTCTAATAACATTTTCCTGAATGATGGAAAGCATTCAAATGGTGATGTTGGGAAGTGACTCACAATTGACGTTGCAAAATGTTTATTCAGGGCCGCCTAATGTAGTTTTATTAATGTTTTCCTGTTTTTTTTTTTTTTTTGTGCTTATCAGCTAGAACAAACATCAATGAATAAGATGATATAGGTTTCATGGCAATAGATTAAGGTCTGGGTGGCGAAAATAAGGTGAGAATACGTATTTTCAGCGGCGCGTGGGCGGGCTGGGCGAGCGGCCAGTCGAGTAAAATCGCGTGCCGGGAAACTAACTGAAACTTTTGTGTGCGTGAGAGGGTTAAGCAGTTTGGATAAGTTTCAGACATAAATGACGAAGAGATCCTTAAAATGATGTTCCCAATGAAGAAAAGTGGTCTGGACTTGGAAGACCATGATGTATGGGAAAGATCGAGTATGAAGGGTAAAAGAGGCCCACATGAAGTTATGTTAACACCATCTGTAATGTACGAATGTGACGTCTTCGAACGAAATGAGTTTGGAAAATGAGAAGACAGAGAAAGAGAGAACTGTAAACGTGATTGATAAGAATGCGAGTCGGTTGTGTAGAGTGAAGAGAATAAGAAACAGTCGCAAGAAATGTGGAATAAAGAAGTCTACCAATCAGAGAGTGGGAGCGCCCATGATTAACTCAGTCGATGTAGTGCTGCCTCTAGCTGGCTCTACATTGACTGTCCTATCTAATGGTTTCCCGTAGGAAACCATTTAAAACGCTGGATGGTAAATGAATAAACAAATAACGGGGTAATGTTGCCCCTTTAACAAAGTGGAAAGGCACAAATGCCTCATTCATTCACTTACCATTAGCACGCCATTAAATACGTAGGAAAAAGATACGCCTACTAGACGTACTTAGAGAGATCTATATGTATCCCCCTCGATTTCTCTGCAGCACAGACAGACAGACAGACACACACATACACACACACACACACACACACACACACATATATATATATATATATATATATATATATATATATATATATATATATATATATATATATATATATGTGTGTGTGTGTGTGTGTGTGTGTGTGTGTGTAGCAAATGAATATGTGAGAAAGTGAAGGATGAATATAGACGAAACTAAGGCATTAAAAGACAATGAAAATGGATGCTGGCAAGAGTTACACTTATCTGTAATTTGGAAGACAATGAAGTGTCTGTCACACAGCTGAGAGGGTCACAGAATGGGAGAAATGCAAAGTATTTGTAGAGTCTTGCTTTTTTCTATAAGGGAAACACTAACATCATTCATGGAAGAAGGAAACGTGAGAGAATTTGAAGTGTGATGTATTTTTTTTTTTTTAATAATAGAACAGAGGGAGGAAAAAACAAGTGAATAAATAAAATAATCCACACACTATATTACTGGCGTCCTCCATTCATAAAATATCTGTAACAGTTGGCCTTGAACAGCTGAAGGTCGAAGTGTGGGAGAAAACAACTCCGCGACGCGAGTTCCAGAGAAATACATTTTAGGCAATAATAGAATTCTGATAGGCAGATGTTCTGCAATATGGCTGTGTGACATTCCAGTCATGAGCTCTTCCAGCTGCCCGTGTAGCACGAGGGAAGGCATGGAGAGGTGGCACAATGGACGCACTTCATCTCAGCATTTGCCATAGAAGTATCTGTAAAATAATGCAAGGGAGGCAACATTCCTTCTTACTTGTAGGGAAGGTAGTTTACTTATAATAGAAGGGTTATTAATAATTCCAACAGCTATGTTCTGAATTTTGTCTGGTTGTTTTAGTGCAACCTCTCCACATCCACTCCACAAGTGCTATCAGTATTCAAGCTAGGAGCACACATGACTTATATATTATATCTAACTGCTCGTAAGTGACGAAAACTGTACAATAATCCAAGTTTCTTTGAGGCGGTTATAGAAAGTGATTTGAAATGAGAGGTCCAGCTGAGGGCATTGTTAAGTGAGACACCGAGAATTTCAATAATTTTGGAGATGGGAGTATTGGTACCACTGAAGGTAATATACGAATCTGGCAATGTATATTTCTATTAGTGCATTGTATATATTTGGTTTTACTAGCATTAAATGAGACAGGGTTGTTTTGTCCCCATTCGTTGCTCGAAGATAAGTCTTGATTTAAAGAGATGGCTGTAGTGAGTTGAGAGTTAGAAATATTAAACTTTGAAATGGGTGTTTGAGTGTGAATGAACTGTGAAGTGTTGAGTCATCATATAAATGAATGGGATTGTGGGTGACAGATAAGAGATTATTAATATGAACTAGGAACAGGGTTGGTGCCAGAATTGATTCCTGTTGCACGCCAGCATTATTTGAGTGGAATTTGGAATATACATCATCTACTTTTATTCTTATTTTTCTGTCCCTAAGATGTGAGGAAGGCAGAGGAACAAAAGATGTTAGTCCATAGCAAGGGAGTTTGGACAGCAGGGAACGGTGCCATACTCTGTCGAGAGGTTTAGAAATATCAAGGGCTACTGCATGAGTTTCTGCATGTTGGTCAGTTGATTGATGGAGTATGTTAATTATGGATCTTTCGTGGCAAAAACCATATTGTATATCGCTAGTTAAGTTGTTGGATTCAAGACGTTTAACTCTGTGCTTATTAATTAAAATTTCAAATACTTTACCAAGAGAAGATGTGACAGCTATTGGTCTGTAATCAGAGGGGTCGGAGGAACTTCCTTTCTTTTGAATTGGGTGGATATTGGTTTCTTTCCATGAATCAGGGAATGAAGAAGTACGTATGCATAGTCTGAATAATTTAGCTAGAGCAGAGGCAAGTTCTGGGGAACATATTATCAAAACAATCGGAGGAATAACATCTGGGCCCGGAGCTTTGTTGGTTGGTGAATTGCCTAGGATGGATTTTACGTATCTCGTCTGTATTTTAAGTGGAACAATTTCGGGAGAGTCAAGTTCTAGTACTGGGACGTTCTGACTAACTTCGTCTACGGTAGAATTCTGGCAAATGTCCTGACAAAGATATTCGCTTTCCCACGGGGGTCATTTGTAATGTTGCCATAGGAAGATTTTAGTGGGGGAATGGATGATGACTTGTTAAAGTTCTTATTGAAAGAACTGAAAGCCGACAAGAATTTTCTATAGTCATTAGGGTTGTTAAGTAGTTTTGATGCTTGATTTTGATGAAAAATGATTTAGCGAGATTTCTGACAGCTGTTGCATGGTTTCTAGCAATTTTAAATTGAAAGAGTGATTCAGATGTTCTTTATTTTGAGTAAGAGTTATACGCTAATGACTTTTAGGCCGTTGCTCTGGTACAGTTGCTATCAAACCATTTTGGAGAGTTTGATCTTTTAGTGACCCGTTGACTTAGTATGAATAAATCCATACCAGCTAGTATTAAGTCGTAAATGTGGGACTGGGTAGAACTGACATCACTAGAGACGAAAGACTGCCATGGAATGTCAGCAAGATAATTTCTAAATCCATCCCAGTTTGCCCTCTCAAAGTGCCATCGGGTCATTCTGACGGGTTAAGAATGGAGAGGTTTGGGTGGGCTAATTAATGAGGCTTTGATGAGGTTGTGGTCAGAGGATGCAAGTTGTGACAGTACTTCTATCTTGTATTGATCTGGATTATTTGTCAGGAATAGATCCAAGAGATGGGCATTATGGTCAGGATTATCTGGTATTCGGGTTGGTTGCTTTACCAACTGCGTGAGATTAAACGATTCTGCAGACAACTCACTCTAGACCAGCATAGTCAGCCCTGGAATAATGCAATAACCATTCAGCATTATGTATGATATAATCACCCAAAATGGTAATTTCGGTTCTAAGGGCAAGGTTAAGGGTACTCAACTGTGTGGATATGGAGTCAAGTACACTGGGTTCTGAAGAAGCATTGGGGGAATGATCGACTACACAGATATAATTGGTAATATTTAGATAATTTATAGTATACAGTGAGTAATCAAAATTAACTGCAGTGAAGTTTTAAACAGTGTCAACTCCATATTCTAATTTGACATAACGACAGGTCCCGCACTTGTTACGAATGTTTGTGAGGAGATGGTAACCAGAAAAACAGAATGGGGATACTTCGGCAGAGGGAGAGGTTTGTGGTTCTGTGAGGAACAGGGCCAGAGGGGATATGGACTGCAGGCAAAATGAACTGAATTCAGACTTGTGCTCAGACCACGGATATTGGTGAAGAATAGGGCTGCACCTGCACTTCTACTCTTACGAGCATGAATGGAATTTGCAACAGTCGCTGCCAGCGATGGCGGCAGGGAAGACCCTGTGCCGCCAGCCCTACCCTGCCGATGGTGGAAATTTGAGATACCACTTCGTTTGCTAGTCATAATGCAGCGGCCTTTGCTAAAAGGAGTGGGAATAGGTATGATATCTTACGTGCATATAGTGTGGTGTAGGCTGCTGAAGGTTGAGGTATTAAGAGAGTGTGCTGGCCTACTCTCTGTGTTAATGAAAACATTGAAAATGTTCAGCAAAGGGAGATGGTCAGGATCAAGTTCAGAGGGCTGGTGAAACGGGAGCTCCAGCTCTCCCTGTCACCAGCTTGCCATCCACCTCGGGAGTACTGCCCTGTTCGACTGGTGATACAGTCTGGTAATGAGTATATGTTTTCCGTATAATCAGCAACCCTTAGCTATGCTGCAATTCCATATGCGATACTTGCCCATGTTTCTGTGCACTCATAAAAAATACTGCAATCTGTATATCTGTACAGTACCTGTAGCTATATTTCAGTTCATGGTATGTTTGGTAGTAGTAGTAGTAATTGATTTCCCCCCCCCC
The DNA here is from genome assembly GCF_032717465.1 of Coenobita brevimanus. NCBI lineage: Eukaryota > Metazoa > Arthropoda > Malacostraca > Decapoda > Coenobitidae > Coenobita > Coenobita brevimanus. Next base: position 16,768,086 of record NC_136997.1, on the reverse strand, counting down.
TGTTAGAGAAGGTGGGGGGGGCTGGGCCACCTCGTAGCCCAGTGCGGTATGTTTGGTTGTTTGTTTTATTCTAACACTCACATGCACGGCGTCCCCGTGGGCTGGTTAAAAAAAAAAAAAAAACAGTCTAAAATTTACCAAGTACGTGGAAACTACTCGTGAACTGCACGGGTCTTCTACCACATCAAACCAATGCCCATGGCTGGAAAACTTCAGCATACATGGGACCTGCTTACACAGCACCCCTACTTTAACCAATGAGTGCTTAAATGGGTGGTCAACTGTGGATCGATTCCAGCATTAACTTTAAATTGGGTCGAAACCAGTGAATCGGTTTATTGTGTCCTCAAAATTCATCAGCACATCAGTAGGTTGTAGCCAAGTTCCCCCACAATTTTAGTAGAGCTTGTACAATCACAAAATGTGTATTATAGTACAGGGTGTTCTGTAGGCCTGTCTTTGCACTGAGTGGCTCACCTGACAGCATTGAGGATTTAGTGAAGGAGGCAGCCACGGCAGGGACGAGGGCCAGGTAGAGGAGCAGCAGGCAGAGTTGCCTGTTTGAGGGCGTCATGGCAAGTGAGGCAGAGCCGCCTCCGCTCTCACCATTACACCCATACAGTGCTCACCTTTAAGGGCGACACAACCTTTCTCTTCTCGCCAAGGCGCACGTCTGAATACACCATTCAACAGCTAATCTGCCTTGGAGATAAGCCTCTTGAATTATGATGGGACAATCAGCATAACAACTGCTTGTTGTTGGATCTTAGTTCAAACAGGTGACTGTGTGTCATAGGTCAACCAAGGGGACTTTCTTAAAAAACAGAGTGAAGTCTATCTTGTGATGGGAAGTGAAAATACGGAAAGGTGGTAAGAGGGCGGCATGTTAGAGTAGTTACTTACCGTAATACTGTGAACACGTAAAGCTATTTAGACTTTTCTCTCTTACAAGCCAATATACAACATAATTTTATTAAATCTGTTCATCTGGCTATGACTGACGGATTGAATTATTAGATATATATCAATACATCAGCCTTACTCATATATCAATAATGCTTTCTCACTCACTTCCCATTAATATACAATTTGTTGTCCAGTTGTTCTTGGTATATATTCTAATGTCTAGTGGCGTCGTTTGTGCGGGGGAAGGGTACGATTATAGTTATCATAGCACTGATTTTATTGATGACTCTACCGTATACCCTACCAAGTGAAATCGGTTTCCTAGACTCTTTCTTCACTAAACAGTATATTGGATCATGAAGCAAAATTCAGTTATTTGGACAAGATAATGTTTAATGCAATAAAAAAAGAGATAATATTAAAAGAAAAAACAACGACCGTCCGAGGATAGGAAAGGTACACACAATGCCACATAAAATCCACTACACTTTATTTGCACAGGGATATACTTTGTTTGAAAGTGATCATACACAAAGCTTTAAAAATAAAGGGTTTATAGTCCTTTAACTATGGCTAAAATTGGCCTCTGTCTCCATCTTCAGTGTTCAGATTAGCATTAGAGCATGATGCTTGAGTGGAAAAAGTGCAGGACATTGAAACAGAACAGTGCTTTCCAACCTTTTTCATCTCATTACCCATTTACCGACTTCCTCAACTGTGTATTTATACAGTGTATTAAATGTACCTAAATTATATGCTACATTGATGAAAAATAGATATGGATTAATCCAAATATGGCATGCTCAAGAGTTGATTTATTTTCTATAAAATATTAGTTTACTCGAAAATATTATCCCAGATACCCGATACAATAATATGAAATGCAAAGTACTAACTTAAGTTTCTGAAAAGTTTAACTGTTTGGAAGAATTAAACTTCTTGCATACGACACAGAAAAGGTAAAACTTATTGTATATCGCGGAGACAAACCTGTGCACAAACGGACTTAAGGCCAGACACGGCCTTAAGTCCAGTGGTTTGAGGCCGTAGCTGGCCGTATCTCGTTAAGGCCCATGCACAAAGCACTCACAGGAGGTTAAGGCCGCCTCAGCCACTAAGGCCAGCTCGCACTGGCCTTACCGTATTGTGATACGGAAATAACACACAGATTCTCTACTACACAGGCTGAAACCAACCTTTGTTATTGTTTATCTCAGACGCAGGATGGAGTTGGTAGTTGCCTATGAATTAGACCGTGCCTTGCGAAGAGAACGGAGGTTCAGAGACCCACTGGACCCTCTTAACATAAGTGATGAACATTTATTGGCACAGTATCGCCTCCCCAGGAACGAAATCATGCGGCTAATAGAAGAACTTGAGCCTCGCATTGGAAGGGCCACACGACGCTCCCATGCCATTCCTGCACACACACAAGTGTTAGCCACCCTTAGGTTCTACGCCAGTGGGAGTTTTCAAAGCGTTATTGGAGATACCTGTGGAATTCACCAGCCGAGTGTCTCCAGAGTTATATCTTGTGTGACAGATGCTCTTTACAGAAAAGGACTGAGAGAAATAAAGATGCCCAGTGGACTGCGGAGGAGGACAGAGACAATAGAGAGTTGTTTCAGAATAAACAATTTTCCCAAAGTGCTAGGGGCAGTGGATGGAACCCACATTCCCATTAAGGCCCCATATCAAAATGAACACATTTATGTCAACAGGAAAGGGTTCCGTTCTCTCAATGTGCAAGTGGTCTGTGACAGCAACAAAATGATTCTTAATTGTAATGCCCGGTACCCAGGCAGCACTCATGATGCATTTATCTGGGCTAATTCTTACCTGCGTCACAAATTTGAAAGAGGTGATTATGGTGACAACTTTTTGCTAGGTAAGTTCAGTAAATGATCTCTTTGCGTAAAGTTAGATCAGTAGGGTAAAACATGCAAACGTTATTGAATGTTCCATTCATATTGCTCTGAATAATTGAACCTAAACAGCAAATAAACTAATGGTTACCAGGTTGTGCAAAATCACTTGAAATTTATTAGGTAGACTCTGTAGTCTATACATACACACATATTAAGATCATTAACCACCTTAATTATTTACTGTAATGTAATTGATATTAACTGGTGCTGCCATAATGTCCCTTGAGTTCCTGTGATGTTAGAATAAGTTCAGTACAAGTGTTCTCGCATCAGTAATTATGGTATTCATGGAGTGTTAGTCCCCAATTACCCATTATATTTTTCATAGCATATGTGAAACGCTACCACAAACCCAATTTTTTGTCAGTACATCTTCCATCACAAACCCGGGAAAAACAAAAAACATGTACAGCTCTAAATACGTTATGCGCAGCAATTTGTTTACTTTTTCGCTATGGTTGCACATTGCGTAACGCGCCATTTTTTTTTTTTTTTTTACATAATTTATAGCCCCTGAAGGGTCAGAGTAGTCAGTTTATGATTGGTTATTTTCCATAAGTTATACGTTTACTAACCAAACCTAACACAACTAACCTAACCTGTTCTAGGAAATTATGGGGTATGTTTTTGTCAGGTCTGAGGAAGATCATTGTACTACACAATTTTTGTCTTTTTTTTTTTTTTTTTTTTTTTTCCCAATGGAAGTCACACTAGCACAAATTGATGTGCTGGAGTCCCTATTCACATGATAGTATTTAACCTGTGTATACGGTATAATTCTAATGGTAGAGTACCAAAATAATCAAAACCACAGGCTACACATTGTTTGTAAGCCGCCTCATGACACATCTCTTGATAATTCTTCGTAAGGTTCATATTGTTAGTTTACCTTACAGTGTATTCAACTGTACATCAATTAATTGCATTCTGATGTACTGTACATCAGTTAATTGCATTCCGGTATTCCTGTAAGGCTGTTGCTCTCTAGCTCCTTCCTCACCTCATCCTGAGATGGAAAGTGTGAGTGCAATGATTGTAACAGATGATATAAAATTTTTGAGTATTATTTTACTGCGCCTATGAAATATGCATTCTAATTGGTTTACAGGGGACAGTGGCTATCCCCTAGAGCCTCACCTCCTGACTCCATTTGCTCACCCAGCTACACCTGCAGAGAGAAGATACAACGACAGCCACGCCAAAACCCGTGTAGTCATTGAGAACACCTTTGGTATTCTGAAGTCAAGATCTAGATGTTTGCATAGTTCAAGGGGGTCATTGCAGTATGAACCAACAAAATGTTCTAAAATAATAATTGCCTGCATGTTGCTTCACAACATTTTTATACAAAGAAGAATTCCACTACCAGAAATCATTGATGATGCAGAGGAGGCTGTTAACCAAGGTAGAGGAGATCAACATGTTGCTAATGCTCCTGGTCAAGCACGGAGGATGGCAATTGTTCAGTCATTCTTTGAGTAGATGAAAAAACACCTGCCCATCTGTAGTCCACCCACCATCCCTCATGTAACTCTCCACACCATCTCTTCCCCTCCACCCAACTCTCATACTCTCTTAGTTATTCTCTCAGTAGGGCCAGATCATCTCTTGGTTCTCTAATATCCTCATCCACACCGCATTTCATTTTCTTTTGTTGTGCTCATGTAAATCAACAACAAGGATGAAGTAAGTGAAATAAATCATCTTCAGTGATTTGAAGCGAAATAAATCATGTATAGTAATGAAGTACGGTATATTTTGTTTACCAAATTAAAGATATTTTGTATAAAAATATTGATTACTTTCACCCGCACAAATCCATTGGAAGTATGTTCATATTAAACTCTGTAGCTACTTTACTATTGTAAACCAGATGGGGGTGGCTGTGTAGTACACTCCCTATTTGGCTATTCAAACTGCACGATTCTTTCCAGTAGAATCAATAACACCTTGGCATGTAAGATGATGACCTATGATATAATATTTGAACAACCTTCTCCACCTAACTTTTGCATTCTCTCCAGCTTAGTATGTACCTGAAGGTATCCTTCTTCATGAGCTCTAGCACATTAACATTACAATTTTTTTTTCTTTTCATTTGTTGTACTCATCCTAAATTGATCTATATAAGAAAGGAAGTGAAAAATTTTCATGTACTATAAACTAATTTAATTTGGTTAGATAAGTGTACAAAAATAAAGGCACTTTGTATCAAAACTTACATAACTTTCCTTCACATTTACGGATTTAGGCTATATACAGTATACTCATAAATCTATCTATGGCTTTTTATCCTAACTGGTATGGCCACATACTAGCATTTGTATTAATGCCAAAACATGACTCTTTGCAACGTGAACCCAGTGGAAAGCAGACTGAAATTGCCCCCTTACTGCATTCGACCGAACCCCCTTGCCAAGGAAGGAGAGTGAGGTGAGAGTCATTCTTGGAAGTGGGCAGTGAAGCGGCTTGGCTATATTGGCGCCATTGCCAGAAAGCACCCGTAGTCAGCACCTTGAATAGTAGTAGAGGAAAAATAAGGTAAGAAAAAACAAGGTAATATCATGATGAGAGTGGGGACAGAAGAGCAGAAGATAATGAGGAGTGAAAGACTTGAGACCCAAATGCAACATTCAGTTGCCTCGTACCTCCCCAGTCTTCAAGGGAAGGCCATGAACAAATCACAATAAATACAAAAAAGGAACACTGCACTTGATTTAGGTAACACTTTGGAATGTACTACGAGAAAATGAGATAAATATTTGTCACCAATGTTTGCCAAACTGAAAACTAGAATAATTGGCTTAACTTATTGCTAAATGAGAGATTTTTGACCAATGTTTACCAAACTTAAAACTAGACTAATTGGGTTATATAAATGAGATCCTGACGTCACATTTGGTAGGACTAGAAAAAATAATATGATTCTTCCATATTTAGCATGATTGATATCACAACATAATGTGACTGAAGCATTGTATACAGTAGCATGAAATGAAAGTAATTACTGCAAAACATATAATATCCTACAATAGGTAAAATAGCAAAATCATTGCTATTTTAATTTGACCATAACTGAATCATAATAACTTCACTAAAAAAAATATAATATATATATATATATATATATATATATATATATATATATGAACAAAACACAACAGTAAAGAAAACAATGACTTATACTGTATACATTTCATGTTCTTGAAGCGATTTTCCTTAGAGACTGCAATACTTTTTAAAGAATTGTCCATACTGGCAGTATGCTGTTCTATAGATGATACAGAGTCTTTGATGGCTGTCTGCACCTTAAGCATATCAGTAGCCAATGAAGTTCTGATCTGAGCTGGACTAGGCGCTCTGCTGGTGGGTCGGCTAGGTGGTCGGGTTGGGCCACTGGTGGGAGTGTCTGGTCTACTTGGTGGTCTACTTGATGGCCTAGAATGTGCACAGGAATGTTCTGAGGGAGGTGTCATGACTTCTTGCTCTACCTCGACGTCAGGGCTGATGATATCGGCATCCGCACCAAGCCAAACCACTGGCAGCTGCTCACCACTGGGTCCTGTTTGATAAGAAATCAAATTTGAAAACTGCAAAGTATGTCTCAGTAACTTCCTGAAGCCTACATACTGTTAGACTAAACATGTTGATGGTTTCAAAAAAACAATGTTGGTGACAAACCTACAATGATGTTTCATGAAAGGTAAGGGACTGGAGAGACAACGAGGAAGGAATACATTTTAACCACAATAAATTAAATGAGCAATCAAGGGCATCACAAGATCATACTGTATATATATATATATATATATATATATATATATATATTAAAGACTGAAAAATGGCAAGCAAGGCTTGCATGTGTTGGATGTTACTGTATAATCAGAACAATGTCTGTCAAGTTTGAAACACTGTTCCACTCCCAAAACTGGCTTTGTTTGGGGTTAGTGGCTGAAAGTTTACAGTACCCTAGGGAAAAATGCTGGCTAAGGAAATCACAGTCAGGGAATGGTTAGGTATTTTTACACTCATGAACTCTGTTGGTTTAAAGATACAGTAGCAGCATAAGTAATTTATACTACAACCTATCAGTGTATTAACATCTATTATGGGACTGTAAAATATGGGAAAATTATGGTGGCAATGGGTACAAGATACCTAACAATTATTATTTTGTTTTTAAATCACATACATTTGTTAATTTTTCTTTTTAACACATTCAAGTTACATAAATATGCAATGGGTAACAATATCATTATACAGTTTGGCAAAGTAATGGTCACCTGGCAGAGGTTCCGGTTCTTCAACATCTTCCGTTTCCTGAACACCTGCCATACCTCCTACAGCCTCACTCTCAATTGTGTCCAGCATTGCCTCTTCAACGGAAGTCAGTTTCTTCGCACCACTGGATCCTCCTCCTGGAATGAAGATTCACAAGTGCAGAATAAAAAACAGTATTTTTTGGTCTTACACTCATATGACCATATGACTTAGAAGTGTTTTACCAGTACCAGTACTGCCATATAACTCTTAGCTATGCAGCATTTCAGTTAGGCTTGGCATTAGGCTTGGTATTCAAAGTTTTTGGTAGTTTCTATATTACAATACTACATGACCCCCCCACCCTCCCTCACATCTTCCATGAAACAAGAAACCTCATTATGTGCCCTTTAATTAATGGGCAGAAAATGGGAATAATTTACTACTTTGTGGGTAGACATGGCTGGAAAACTGTCAATAATGATTCATGACATGATTGAAATAATGTCATAACTGTCATACTTTTGGAAAGCCACAAATGTGCAGAAACATAAGCTAAATACTGAACATCAGAAAAACCATGAAAATGTACGCCCATATAGCTACTTCTGTACAGTAAAAATTATACAATGGGGCAATTAAATAAAGTATAATGTACAATGACCTGACCAAAAATTGACTTGTATTTGACAGGATGAATACCGTACTGCATTCTGAGAGCTACTGCTACACAGATGAAATGTATACCGTTATTCCTACAATATGATGATCAATAATTAAGTAAAACAAGCTATAATATGGTCAAAATATTCATTTAGTGTAATGTATCATTAATATTTTCAAATAGTCATTAAATATTTTAATAAAAACTGCATGAGAGATCCCATGAACACATGAAAATTCAATGGTGGCTTATCTTTCATAAATCTCAACTTTTTTATGACACCCATATTCTTTGGAAATATTGTTTAAATTACAAAGTTTTGTATCATGTTTTCATGTCTCCCAAATTATGCAAAAATAACATGTTACTCAAGTTAGGCTTGTTGATGACATAGGCTGAGAGGGCAAGGGGTCAATAAAGACCTGCTGAAACTCATTCATCCCCAAATCATGCAGGCAAGTTTGGTAAGGTTTAATTTGACTGAATTAGGTTAGGTTAGGTTAGTAGGGATGAACGATTAGTGATGGATTAACTGTGGTGCCGCATCACCCTACAGGTTCAACAAGGTGAGTGGCTGGTAGCCACATTTTTCATTAAAAATTTGTAGTTTTATAGGTGATACCCTCATAAATATGCATTTCCATAACTTTTTAAACCCAAGGTAATGATAAGTATGTTAACATTTGAGAAAAAATGAAATGTAAATTTAATTAATGGGAGTACTCATGCAGTTTCACCAATTTTATAAAACTGAAATCTTTAGATTCTCATAACTGAAAACTAAACTTTAAACATATGGTACCGTACTGTCGTTGTTAATTCTTGATACATTTCTTAATAATGTAAGCAAAGGATGCATTTCCTTCCCAATACCTGTATAATTACAAGGATAATTACTGACAGCCTTAGTTTGTGTGTTACACTGAAATCTTATTTCCATAAATAAACAGCACATTTTTTCTTGGACATTTGTATGGAGTTAATGAATAAAACAGTTTGTGAAATTATCACGTTTTTCATGAAATTTAATGCTGAATTCTGTTTATATAAATCATGTTTAAAGTCTAGCTACATCAGGCCAATCCTGCAGGTAAATATTGCTGTGGTATGACCTTTGCATACCAGTGTCTGGTACTGTTGCCATTAATAACGACATAAACTGATGTGCCATTTCTTACATTACTGCATTATTCCCAAAATGCAACCACTGTTCGTAAATATCAAAGGTGGATGGTGCTTTGGGCAGGGGCAATTGATAGTCATCAAAATTAGGCTATAGGAGTGTAATGTAGATCTACATATTTCTTGCTTGTTGAATATATATCTTACCTGTCTGACGCATCTCCCTCTTTATTCTTGCTGCTTTATTCTTAACCACTGACCTAAAATCTTTATACTTCTTCCTCACTTCCTGCATATCGCGAGGAACACTACTCACACTCCTTACTGCCTCAGCGATACTTTTCCATGCGTTATCTTTCATTTCTTTGGTTACATTTTGTCCAAACTTTTGCTCCAGAAGTTCTTTTCTCTTGTCGTATTCCCTTATAATTACAAAAAGCTCCTCATCACTAAAATTTGGACGTCTTTTCTTAGGTTCCGACATTATTTTCAGATAATCACTAGACAAAACTGTCCTTCACCGAACCGTAAACTTGTAACTCGCACTCACACTATCAGCTGATCCTTGAACTTCTGTGATTGGTTCAAGATTTCTCCGTCCTGCCGTCTGATTGGTCGACAGGGTCTCAGCTGACGCGTGAGATTTTCCCCAAAACATTCCCTACAGTTAGGGCCAGCCTTCCGTAAGGCCGATGCACTAAGCTTAAGTCAGCCCTAAGACAAGGCCAGGGGTCGTTGTGCATGGGCCTTAGAGGCAGCCGTAGGGCGGCCTCAAATATTTCACAAAAGGCTAGCCTTAAGGCTGCCTTATGACAGAGTTTTGTGTATCCCTGCCCTGAGTAATTATCATCCATTTCAAGTTATGCAGTGATGTATTTGGCAGAGCATATCAAAGACCATCAACCACACAGTCTGTTGCAACGCTTTGTTTTGGCAAATAAGAGCAAGAAAACGCCAGTTTCGTAGGAGCATGTAAACGTGAATGGATGCAGCTGGAGCATAGCATTGTTGGTGAGAAAAGAATAATCCGCCAACATAACTGTCCAAATAATTTTCCGAAATAATTTCCTGAAACTGCATTCTAATCGCAGAGGCAATCAATTTTTAAAAAGATTCCTTTGAAGGGTCTTCATCTTCTAGGCTGCTGCAAGGAAGCGTGAAATGATGTCGAATCCACAGCCAGATTCCAAGTCTACTCGAATGCATTTTTGTTGAACGGTGTCCTGGCACCATGATGACTGAGATTACCTCCTTTGAAGGAGCTTTTTACATTTTTCTCCCCCAAAATATTGTTCAGTTCATAAAACTTTAGTAGGTTTTCTATAATGACTCTTCTTTTCCAGAGGATATTCTGATCAGAGAATGCATGCAGCTTCTTGTCGTCACCTTGGAGAGAAAGTATTAATTCTGTTTTTGAATATGTCAACCATATTGTATAATTTTGCGGGCGTTTTTATTCTGTTTTTGAATATGTCAACCACATTGTATAATTTTGCGGGCGTCACAAGCAATGATGCCAGCTTTAATTTTCAAACACTGATAGTAAGTTCCTAAAGTGTTCTTTCATGATCTATATTCGAAAGTCAATTACAAATTATAATTATTACAGTACAAATTATACGTGAGATACACTAAATGTTATATTATAAATGTTCTGTGGTTTGCAGTTGGTTTTGTTATGAATTTAGAGTGTAAATTTGATACTTTGACAGAGCTTTAGCCTTAAGAACATACATCTGTATTATGTGTATGGATTTTTTCATTTAATTTGTTTTTCCTTTCTCTGTTCATATTCTATAAAAAGAATATTAACACTGAACTTTGTGAAATAAACTACGAAAAAGTGAGAACCTTCCTATGTTACGCAGAAAAGAGTATAGTGAAGTATTTTCCACAATTGGATCCAGGTCATCATACAGTTTCTTAGTGTTTCCATCGTTGTTGTTTTTGTTGTTGTTCTTCTTCTTTAGCAGCAGACTCCATAATTTGCCAGCTGGTTGGTCTTTGGCTCCCCAAAACAATGGACTTTTTTTGTTTTTTTCGAATTCCTATGGTCTTGTAATGAACTACACCAGTCGAGGTGAAGATTTTTTGACATGTACGGTAATCTGAATCACCAAGAGGCAGACATGTGTATTTTGGTCATATACTACTCCATGACCATCTGAGGGCCAAGGCTAGTATTCTCGTTAGTTAACCCGCCCCGTCCCGACCACTTTTTCACCACTGGTACCCCCCAATCCCGACCATTTTTGGACCCAAATTTTTTTTGCTAAAACTTTTGCTTTTGGTCAGAAACAATGGTCAGTCACCAAGAAATTGTTCACCGGGGTCCATAAGTGGCCTAAACAGGTATACCTTGGTCACACCTGGTACCGTGTTCTCTGTAGGTGGTCTGAGCCTCTCACGTTTTCTATGGTATTATAAGTCTGGGAAACCAATGAAAGTAAGTATATATATATTTATTACAAACATAAAAACATGTGATAAAAGAGTAAATTGGATTTTATACAAAAATAGAGCTGAAATAAGCATTGTACCATCGTGCGAAATGAGCAAAATCGGGCAGACTGGTCACGATGAATCACTAACATTCCTGAATCATGATACATATCATTTTTTCTACTTACATAATACATCTACTATAACATTATACCATTTTACATTTTATTGAACTGTTTTTACGTATTCACAGGTCTTTCGATAACATTTAGCGTAATGTTAGCGCTTATTTACGTAGTGAGTGAACTCGCTGTGACTGTTGTTTCAACTCGAATTGTGTTTTTTCTACTTACATAATACTTTACTAATAACATTATACACTTTTCCACTTTTGATAACTGTTTTGAGATAGTTTCAGGCCTTACGTAAATATTTAGCGCAATAATAACGCATAATAACACAGACGGTGAAGTCGCTATGACTACTATTTTAACTTACAACCTATTTTTGTACTTATATAATAATTCTCCACTAACATTGCACATGTTTACACTTGATATAATTGATATCACATAATTTCAGACCTTACGATTCTACTGAGCGTCATATTATCGCATACTTACACAGTGAGTGTTATCGCGATATCATTTGTTTCATCTTACACTAGTATTCAACTTATAAATTACCTTACTACTAACATTACAACCTTTTCCACTTTATATAATTCCTATCACATACTTACTGACCAGAATGTTCTACTGAGCATAATATGTTCGCAGATTTACACAGTGGGTGTACTCGTGACATCAATTATTACAACTTACACTATTTTTCAACTTATACATTACATTCATGCTAACATTACACCCGTTTCCGCTTTATATTCTTGCTATCACATATTTACTGACCAGAGTGTTATACTGAGCGTCATATTTTCACAGATTTACACAGTGGGTGTAGTTTTGATATCACTTCTTTCAACTTACACTATTTCTCAACTTATACATTACTTTCCTGAAAACATTACACCCGTTTCAACTTTATATAAGACTTAGCACCTACTGACTGGCCTTACCATTATAATGAGCGTCATATCGCCATCCCACACAGTTTCAGTAGTGTAGGAAGTTGTGGTACTCTTTGAAACATGGCTGAAGGCACAACGTAACATTGCACTCGACACACTCGTACCCTGTGTCTTTTCTCTGACTGGATGGTCTGACTGTCGAGTGCTTGCATACATGGCAGCGGCGCTGGGGTTTACGACGGTTTGGGTCGGAAGGGATTGTGCTAGGATAGTGGCATCCTGCGAGGCGTAGGGGAGTCTGGGCAGCCATGGGGGTGCGGGTGCAGTGTGTGGGTCTGTCCTGGGCATGCCTGGCGATTATTTCACGTGCCAGCTCCCTCACAAACCCCTCAAAGGTCTCTGATACTCCTGTGGTCATGGCGTGCAGGTAGTGTGCGTTCAGGACCGTGATGTCGAGCAAGTGGAAAAAGAGCTTTTTGTACCACTTCATCGTGGTCCTGGCACAGTCAACACTGGAAATCATCGAGTCTGACTGATCAACTTGCCTCATGTTCAGATTATAGTCCAGTACAGACTCGGGTTTCCAGACTTTGCGCCTCCTCTCGCTACGGTGATCCACGGAGTCTGTGCAGTACATCAGGGGACTGTGAACAGTTGATAGGAGGCAAACTTCCCTGTTGTGGTTCCACAGGGTGGCAAGGATGTTATTGGCCTGGAAGAAAACCACCTCGTTCTTGTTAAGTTTCCTCCCTATCTTGACCATATGGCGACGGTTTCTCTTGACTGTACCACAGACTCTGGTGTCGTGTTGGTGGAGGAACCTAGCGAGAAGAGGGCTAGTGTACCAGTTGTCCAGGTACAACACATGACCACGATGAAGGTACTCCTCTATCATTGTCTTCACCACGGCCCCAGAGAGCCCTATACTATGATCTTCTGTTATATCTGTCTGTGCGCCCATGTACAAGACTATGTCTTGCACATAACCAGTCTTACAGTCACACATAACAAAGATCTTGAACCCAAAATGGTGTCTCTTGCTGGGAATGTACTGCCGAAAGGAAATATTGCCTCTTCACAACACAAGACTCTCGTCTATGACGAGGTCTCTGTAAGGATAAAATGAGGAGCGGAACATTTCCCGTAAATGATCAAATACCAGCCTAATTCTCCTCATTTTATCTGTGTTATTTGCATTGGCTGGATCTTCTGCATCAAAAAAGTGGAGGCGGCTGAGAATATGCTGAAATCTGTTACGACTCATCACCTTTCCAAAGAAAGGTGTGAGGATCATTGGATCAGTTGTCCTGTAGGCAGGAATTTGTTTTTTTCGTACCAAACCCATCAAGAGAACCAGGGCAAAAAATAAGAACATCTTATGAAATTGTCACGGGATAGTCATATTGTTGGGAATGCCTGCTTGTGGTTCCCAAACGTTCACTTTCACGGCGCTGTGTTCGTGAAAATATGTTGGTCTGTTCCACTATGCGCCCCACAAACGCCTCCCCAAAGAACAAGTGGAAAAAATCAACCCTAGAGGAACCCGCATGCACACCTGGAGCCGTGCAATCAGACTGCCACTCCTCAGTGAAAGGGTGAATGATGGGAGTAAAATTACTCCCATCTTCCCAGTTCCACGAGACACCACCCTCTCCAGCCACGTCCCCATTGTCGCCTTCGTCAGGGTGGGGAGGTGAGGGTGGTGGGGGAGGTTGGGGAGGTGGAAAGCGGCGCCTTTCATCACTCGCACTTCTCTTCCCTCTCCCTTTTCCTTTACCCTTTCCCTTCCCTTTCCTTCCTTTCCCCACATCCTGGGGCTGTGGGGAGGAAGTTTGGGAATATTGTGGGGTGAAAGGCGTGCTGGGGAGTGGCTCCACCTCCTCTCCCCTAGGCCTACGTGCACCACGTGCTCGTGCTGCCTCCCTCACACCACTTTCCCTTTCACCCCGCACTCCCGCCACACCACTTTCCCTTTCACCCCACGCTCCCGCCACACCACTTTCCCTTTCACCCAGCACTCCCACCATACCACTTTCCACTTCCCCAGACTAAAGACTTGCATCATACCTGATATGTCTTCTCGCCCCACCTTCTGATCCTCGGGGTGATATTTTTTCTTTACCCAACCACGGGGCGATATCACGTCCTAAGCCGCCGTCATCCTCATCATCCTCATCCTCGTCCTCATCAGATTTGGGATGAAGAGATAGCCGTGCACGTGGTTGGGGTGCAGGCTGGCCTTCCCTTGCCTTACGGTATGTCACATACCGATTTTTCCGGGGCGAAGGAACCTCTTCATCAGTGCTTGTTATTTCTTCCTCTGGCTGGACGTAATCACGATCCACCACATCATCAAGTGGAGAATCACTATCTCCAGTGAAGGCTTCCAAGGCGGATGCAATTTCGTCATCTGAGAGACCTTTCCGCGCCATGTCTGACCTGGGTCACTGCTAACAGGTGAGTGACCGAGACAAGGGCGAGCGCTGGTCACGCGGGGTCTGGGATGCTGCCCACCTGGCAGCAGGTAGGGGAGGCTTGGGTACGTGGGCGAATCGAAAATCTCGCGCGAATTTTGAAAATTGTGGAAATTATGAACCTTGCAATTGCAGGACGTTGAAGTACGTCAACGGGATCGGCAGTGACAAAACGTGAGGATGTGGAAGTACGTCGATGGGACGCCGCGGGTTAAGGAAGCTCCCTGACACCTTCCTAGACAGTTTTTTTTTTAATAGCTAATACCGGGTATCTTTTTATATTTTTATATGCAGATTATGGCTATATAGGACAATAAGGTGTATGGAGCAACATAATTTGCTAAGGAAAAGGTATTAGGGGCCTTCCTCAACTGAAAGAATACGGACCCCAACTTTGAGTTCTTGAACGTACACACGCTTCCTTTTCAGTTCTCCACTTCTCTTACCCTCAAACCCACTCCTGTGTACCCTCTTGACTACTTATTTGCATTATTCCTTAGTGTAGCCTTAATATGTCATCTGATAACTACTCTTTTACCCAATCGTTCATCAATTGACTTTTTAACTCCACTTGTGTTACGAATTTCTGCATCTCATATCTTTGTCAGCAAACAAAACCCAAACACACGTCAACAGTCCGTTTCCTCTCCTCTTACTCTTAACTTTTGATACTCCGGCCATTCTGAAGGCTCACACTCATACAGTACTAGTAATGTGAAGACTAACACACTCTCATGCAATCATCTTTTAGTCTCTATACTCAGTCCTTGGTCCCATGTGAAGGCGTCCCTAGCATTATCCATAATCATAAGGAAAGGCATTTCACAGCAGGTAGTTCGTTGCCTAGAAAATGCTCATAGCTGCCTTGATCTGCAAACTAGCACATTAAGTAGGCATATCACACGAAGATATAAGTATATATAATAATAATTTATGTTTAGGACATTTATAAGCTTAAAATAACATGCTCCAATTTTCATATACATAAAAATTGATAGGGAGAAGATCTTAAAATTCGGACGATCCAAAAAGCTTTAACCAAAATTCCTTTCAGAGGTTCATGTACACCATCAGAAGCAACTGCCCTGAAGAAGCAAGTTTTGACGTAAAAAACACGTTTTCCTATTCCTGAGGAACTTGCCACCCCTCAGATCCTCCGGTTCATAGGCCTATGGCACTAGGCTTCTTATTTCCTTGAGACACTCTACTTTTCACGTTTCTCATGCATTTATTATCGCTGCTCCTAAGTACAATACCTAATCTTCCACAAATTGCAGTCTCTCTCTCTCTCTCTCTCTCTCTCTCTCTCTCCACAAACACAATACGCTGTGAATCTGCTCCACTGTTGACAGTCATAACTTTTAACAATATATCATTTCACAGCTCACAAAACTATATGTAAGCAATTACCACTCCTTTCTTTCCAAAATTCATGTCTAAAACATTCAACATGTATAAAGAACGTTGCTCTACAATCTGCAGTTCACTAATAGTAAATTTTAACACACACACACACACACACACACACACACACACACACACACACAGATCACTCGATGTAATGAACTAATTGGGACCAGGCTCTTGACGTTAAAGCTGTAGTCATAATATAACACAATACTGTATGTAACAATATAGCTATAGGTAACAGTATGTGAAACAGGTGGCTATGTCTGAGTTCTCAAGGAAGAGTTACAGAACACATCCTCTTACCTAGACGAACCAGGAATGTCAGTTCACATAATGTATATCTACAACCATTGTTGTCCCAGACCATCAAGAATCCTTAACCAAGCTTCTTCATAGTCCAGATGAACAAGAATTTCATGACGTATTCAAACACGTGGAGTAACCAGCCATAGCCAGGTAGTCTACGTGATAGGAAATTTACCAGTCATACACATCCTCTCCATGCTGTATATAATGTCGGAGAGATTCCCCTCAGATCAGAGAAAGGGGAGAGAAGGGCTAGAGAGAAGGTCCATTGTTAGGATCACGCTCCACTAAACTGTAACTTACTTTTTGTTATGCAGCATGTCCTGAGTCCCGACTTCTCGGGTTTAGACGGTGCAGCCCTGGGTTCTTTGTTCCTGACCGGGTCAGCATCAACAAGGAAGGGAAAACACAAAAAACACGGGTCAAAAGATACACTGCTATATTATCAGAGAATAATGACACACACAATGCTATAAGCAGAGCTGAGAGTACACGACAACTTGCACAGATGTTTATGACAATCCTTACTGTATTAAACACACAATGCTATAGCCAAAGCTGAGAATATATTGTATAATAACATGCACCGGAGTTATGACAATCACTACTGTATTACACACAATGCTATAGCCAAAGCTGAGAATATATAACTTGCACCGATGTTTATGACAATCACTGTCCACCTAGTTCAGCACATGCATCTCATATGTGAGTTTACACTTTCCTGGAGTATAATTTACATGCACACAGTGTCACGGGTGATATCTCACAAACACATCAAGTATATCACCATTGGCTTATTCACAGACAACACTACTCAGTATTTCCACAGAGACAGTTCGTATAGTCAGGTCCTTAAGCCTAGGTGTTCGCGTTACATAAACGATGTCATAGCTAATATAATATATCCGCGTGACATAGACGGAAACCCTAGCTAGACTTTGACTATGCCGCATCGCACAGGACGAGAGTATACAGTATAACACACCTGAGGGGTGCAGGGGGGTATTATTGAGGATAGGGAGGGACTATTTTCCTTAGGGATGGGGGCCAGGGGGAGCGGAGGGACAACACTGTGCTGGGATGCACTGGGATATTGTTGTTTTCTGCAAATGACACAAGGGGATTTCACACTGTTCGGGGGGAAGTTAGCCCGTGGGTGGGGTTAGACACTCTGCTCGTGAGTCTCAGGTAAGCGGTTCACCAGGAGGGGGGGGGACACCAGTAAGGGTGGAGGGACACACGGGGGGAGAGAGACACTGGGGAGACACCACGCAGGGGAGGGGGGAAGGAACGAGGTCACACTGGTTGGCTCACAAGGTTTGGGATCACCACACTGGGGGGGTGGGGGAGGAAGTGGAAAGTTACGAGACCTGTTACTCACAATTCAGTCAGAGGGGAGAACACGTCCCACAGGTGAAGAGGGCCTATGCCGGGAGCTCCAGGTGGCGGCCAGGCATGGGAGGTGGGCTGTTTGGGGAGCTGCAAAGGAAAGTGTGGCCTTTGGAGTGACTGCTAGTCTGGGAGGAATGGGGCGGTGTATGGGGCAGCTCCTTGGCTGCATTAGTCCTACAGGGGGCAGGGCTCTCTGGGCTGGGGGCGAAAAGGGCCAGCAGTCAGCAGCACGTCGTCGGCCCTTAGTTGTCGTCGGGGTCCAGGGGAGGGACCAAGGGAAGCCTGGGCCTAGGGTCGGCCTGGAGGAGGGCGGCGTCCAGGTGGGGCGGCCTTTCCACCTGTCTGGGGTGGCCGACAGGGAAGAGCTGCTGCCACCGACTCCGGGGGTCGTCATACTGTCGTGGCAAACACCTGGGAAGATCCTCTGACCCTCGGGGCTGCGGCCTCAACTGCAGGAGGAGGCCGTCAGGGTTGGGCAGCAGTCTGTGGTCTTGGCGGAGCCCATCAGCATCTGGGGAGGGCGGGGCTGGAGGGACTGGGCACCAGGCCTCGGGGACGCCTGGCCTGGTCTGGACTCAGGTTGGGAGCCTGTAGGGGAATAGATCCTCAACTTTCGGGGAGAGCAGTGATGGGAGGGGTGCCTCGCTCTGCCACAGGGCAGGCGGGGCAAGTCAGAGGTGTCTCCCTCCGTCAGGCAGCCCCATTGGACACTGCCTGTGCTCCAATGTGGGTCAGGGGCATGGAGGAGGTCAGGGGAGCCTCTCCCAGACACCGCCGATCCTGGCGACCGGGAGCGGGCTCCCGCGGGGCTGTCCCAGTGGTAGTCACGGCTCCGGCGAAGTCTGCCCTCCTGCCGTAGGGCTAGAGTCTCCTGCCCCTGAGATGTCGGGAGGAAGAGGTTGGGCGTACTCTCTCAGCTTCTGCCACAGCTGCAGTGGAGCATGCCCTCCTTCCGTCGGGGAAGGTTCTGCATCTGCGACATCAGGAGGACGAGGTCGGACGTACTCTCACGGCTTATGCCACAGCGCAGGTGGAGTGTGCCCTCCTTCCGTCGAGGAAGGTGCTGTACCTGCAACGTTGGGAGGACAAGATCGGACGTACTCTCACGGCTTGCACCACAGCTCCGGTGGAACGTGCCCTCCATCAGTCGATGTAGGGGGATACCAACCCTAGAAACTCTTCCTGAGTCCTCATACAAAATGGGGGCCAATCCAAGGGACTCGGCATCTAAGGGTGTGCTTGGGAGCTTGTCAATGCAAGGACACTTCGATTCTGGTGAGTGTTCCCTCTGTTGGAGAGTAGTGTACTTTCCCTATACACTTCTGGGTGGTCTGGCTGCGCGTAAGAGAGGCGCCGAGTCACCAGGGACATATGTCGTTGATGCCAGGACGTCAGGTCAGGTAAATATGCCCCTCCGCCGTCTCCTAGTGGGGTGGGTGGGGTGCGTATCACCTCCTCACTCTCTCCTCCTGGGTTGGTGGTGTCGGGTTCACCCCGTCGCACGTGCATTTCACTTTTTATAACTGTGTGTAATATACTTTGTAACCCTAGAGTGCTGTAACTCACCTCGTTGACACTGAGTCTCACTACTTTATTTTGGCTGAGCTTAACGATCCATAATCGATTGCCCTATCTTCCTACAAGTACTTAAGACCACGCTATCGAGATTGGTGAACAGCGGTAATAATGAGACAACTATGATAAACTACGCCATTCGAGACTAGTGGGGAGCGGCGAAAACGAACCTCAGTCAGACTACACCTTACGAGTTTACACAACAGCTACAGCGGTAAAGTACGATATCTACCTCACTCAGTTCACTGAGAGTGGTGGCGAGTTGTAAACGAAGCCGATTAACGTCTCAATCACAGCAAACTACAACTACGCTCAATTTGGCGACTTTACCCAATCAAACAAAAAACAAACAAGCAAAGCAGAGAGCGAGAGCTGGCGTCGCATCAACACAGCTTGACTTCGTCACTAATCGCTCCTAAACCACAACTCCAAGATTACGAAACACAATGTCAACGATAAACTACGTCGATCAACAAATCTACAAGCCTGCAAGTTAATCTCAACAAGTAAAGAAAATCAAATGTACAAGAAGAAGAAGCAACGAAAGTGAGTGAAGTGTCACCTAAGTACTCGTAATGCACAACACAGATGAATTTCGCCCACCTACTCCACCACCCCACCACGACCTCCATCATCTTCTTCCCCACCACCACTACCACAATGAGGCAGCATGTCAGCATTGTCATCATTTGCGAAGGTCGTCATAATCCGTCAATCACTCTGAGTGCCTGACAACACCAGCTTGCCATCCTACACCTGCCTGCCTGCCAGTCTGTCTGCCTATCCCAGCAACAACACAAAGTGCTGACGCTGTCATACCAGGACCCACCCAATTCCAAACCCTACCAAGTAACGTGTGTGATATCTGACCTCCACCACAAGGATGAGGAGAGCGAGTGTCTTGACCCAAGATGTAATCAACAATCAACAAACACCACGACCGTATTTCCGCTGCTGTTCTAGTGAGTTGATATATTCTAACCAAGGTTGTATCAGTTAACACTTCACCACTTACATAACTATCCATATAATATCTCTTAGTTAACGAACCAAGCAATTATATATATATATATATATATATATATATATATATATATATATATATATATATATATATATATATATATATATATATATATATATATCCCATTGGAGCCCAGTGTCCGGATTATTCGACAGAACTGGGATTTTTCAAGTCTTCGTAAAGTAGGGAACCCCCAGGTAGGGACCTATGAGCTTCGCGACTGTGAGCCGATAGGGGAGGGCGGTACGCTTAGTACCCACCCAATGCCATGCCTCGCCCAGCACCCCTGGGATCCAATGGGATATATAAATATATATATATATATATATATATATATATATATATATATATATATATCAACACAAATATTACATTACAAACTACACAGTGAGAGACAATTACACAGTTTACACTTACATATGTGTCTTATAATTTTAATTTTATAAGCAATCAAGAGAAATGTAAAATAATGATTCATTGTGTAATCTCATTACGCTAAGAAAAGTTCCACAATTAGTGCCCAAAGGATCAGCATTAACAGTGACAAATACCCTGACACAAACACCAGAAAAACGATCAACAAAATATAAATTCTGAAACACCATCAGAAACACAAGAACAAGCGGAAAACCAAACTCAGGAAACAAAACACACACTAGATAAAAACCAGCAAACAGATGCAATTTACGCTGAAGTAAATGACGATGACACTTGGTCAGAAATTTCAGATGTAGAGAGAGAACTTTATAAAAATTTACTTCCAGTTTACTATAACTTAAACCATAGAGAATTAAGGTCAGGGAAAAAATATATATTGCCTGTAAATGACGATTGCAAGAAAAACACGTTAAAGATGGCTAATGTAGATGAAGCAAGTACTAGTGCAGTACCTTCTCCACAAATTCCAGTAATACTCATTTTCCAGTGTATATTTGTCATGAAGACAATGAACTACCAAAATTCTCTGGTACAGAAAAAGATAAGATCGACATAAACACACTTATTAACAATGTCAGCAGTACTTCATTAGGAGACACATTACAAGTGAGAAAGGAAAAATAGTTGTTTTTCAGCTAGAATAAATCAGGAACGATGCCCAGCTGGCAATTTGCTCAAGTCAGAGAAGCTGTTGAGAGCTTTAACATTTGAGCAGTTTAAGACAGAATTCCTTAGGAAATTCTCTGGAGGCAAGAATTTTCTTGGTGATATAATCCCAGAATTACAAAAAATTGTAGACCTACTTAGGCAAACACACTCAGGCTCAGATATAGGGGAAATTACAGCAAATATTTCCAACATCCCTTTTATCTAGCCTAGAAAACTCAGACTGGGTCACAGAGGATGGTAATATGTCACCAGTACATGTCGATGACATCATTGTCTACATATCAACCCTATCCCAATATCCTGACAGGATATTAAAATTGTCTAAAACCATCCCATATAATCCAGGGATGAGTTTACTTGATTTCATTTATGAGGTGGAATTAAGCTGCAGTAAAACTGGTGTGACTGACACATCACAGGCAAACAGGACAGGGATCAAAGTGCCAGAAGTCAAGTCCTGGCAAGGACCAGAGACAATCTCGACCAGTTCAGAAACAAGCACACAGTCAGGTTAGCTCAAGGACTCGTTCCCGCACACCAGGTAACAGGGCGGTACAAAAGCCTGGCCGAAGTCCCAGTAGACATCGATCGGCACAAAGACAAGCAAATGGAAGATCACCTCATAGGTCCAACTCAAGTAACGCGCTCTGTTACTATTGCGCAAAGCCTGGTCACACCAAATCGGAGTGTTACATTAAAAGGAAAGAAGATAGGCAAAAGGTAAAAAGTTTCGAGGCATTTTGCAGATGTCATAGGTCATCTGGTCATTGGACCTCGATTGTAGAACGATAGAAATATTATCCATCTATAGGTCGGGGGAAGATCGTACCAGCACAAAAGACGACGACACATAAAACACCCAAACACAGTCAACATCGGAAGTTTCTTTGGAAATGAATCATTTTGGTTTCTGCTTCATGTGAAGAGGAAGAGATTTCATTATTTTTGGATTCTGGCTCTCCAGTGAATTTAATAACGCAAGATGAGTTAGCAAGAATTTTTAGAAATAGAAGAAAAGTGACGTTTTTGGAAAACTCAGACTTAAATTTATACACAGTGGATGGTAAAAAAATGCCAGTTATTGGTATGACTGAGTAAAACATGAATTTCACAGAGACCACAAAATCATTCACTACCACCTTTTACGTGGTAGAAAAATTATCAATTAGAGAATTGCTTCTTGGACTTAACACAATGAGAACACAAAATATAAAATTGATGCAACATTTCAATGGCATTCATTATGACAGCTAATTCATAGAGGAAATTTCATCTCCTGATAATACAACCAGTAATTATGGGAAAACTAGCGTCACAAGAGCGATTACACACAAAACCAAAATGGGGGAGTCCGACGAACAACTTCTCAAAGAATTTGGGCGCGTAGACCAGCTATCACAGCCCAAACCCCACTCACTCACAGGGCAAACGTGTCTCATCCACTTACCCAGCCAGCACTAATTATGATATAAATTTACCACCAAAATTATTCATGCAAGGTATGATTAAGAGTAAACCGACAAACTGTATCGTCATTGCATTAGCAGAGACCGTTAGAGTAAATGGCCTTTTGATAGAGAGCGCCCTGTGCTGGATGAATGACAAGGGTGAGACGAATGTCATTTTAGCTAACACCATGAATGATGTGAAGATTAAGAAAGGAACCTGTATTTGTTGGTTTGAAATTTGCCCAGCTCCGATACGCGAAGTGACAGTAACAGGGGCATCGAGCAGAGTAAACTCGTCAGACTGAGAGTGCATAAAGGAGAATTTGAATCACTCAGGTCAGTTCAACGTAGAAAACGATCTCTTAGATGTATTAGTGAAACACAGACAAATGGTAGCTGTCACGGGGTTTTTAAATAAATGCAAAATTAAATGATCATTCTCAATATTACTGGAGAGCAGGGACAATGAATTGTCTTGCTAAATCAAGCAATGATTACTTTATGCCGGCCCGCTTCGCCGACTCTCTCAGAACGAGAATTTATAAACTTTCTCAACAGTACACAGCAGAGACTTATTACTCACAATTGCTGTTTATTAGTACTGTTAGCCTCTGGAGAAAGTGACTTCACCCCTGACAATAAATAACTAATACTATTGATAATATCAGGTTCTTGGTGATACGTAACTCCTAGAAGGCACAACGGATTTTAAGCTTAATACAACAAGACTGGCATAAGTACCAGTTATGAATAGCAAAGCGTTTATGCAAGCTAGGAGCTATAAGGGAAATAAGCTTAATTATGGAGAAATGAAACACGAGTTTACATTACTTTAAGCTCAAAGAAAATAACTGTTAAATTTATTGATTACAAAGAAATAAATTTAACGTTACATTTCAAAATGAATTCAAAATAATGAGATCGCACTCACTTATTCACTCAAAAGCTAAATTCTTAAACCTAGGAAAAGCACCTTAACTAAACTCTTAAGTCTAGGAAAACGAAAAGAAAATACTGGTCAATGTAGCGTATCACCAAGGAAGGGTGGGAGCCTGGAGAACTGTAGTCTAGTGGAGTCTGGGTGCTAGATGACCTCTCCCACTCTCACTACTGGAGCACAGAACCTCACTATGTCGCGACAGACAAAAGACTCAATTCAAATACGATGCGTGTGGTAGGAATATGCACAGGCCACTGGAAGAAGGCGTGGCCAACGGTCGAGGCAAGCAGGGGCGAACAATAAAGAAACAATAATATCGCTCAGTAGAGCACCTAATGACGTGCATTAGATCGGTCACTTTTGAAACAGTGACGAATGTTTTGAAAAGTATACCACCGAAATGGAAAGAGAAACGGTTAACTGAACGATACACAATGAGTTTTCCACTAATAGTTCGTGGTTTCTCACAAAAGGAAAATGTCGCGAATTTGATTCGGGACAGTAGCATTACCTGGAGAACAATTAGGGTGTACTCACCTGATAACGGACTGTGGACCCTCCAAAGACACGATGTCTGTGGCACTTTGGAGCTGCGGATTGGGAGGCCCTCTGGCAGTACTTCTTTGATTTTCCCTGGAATGATTATTGCTTCCATGGCCGGGAGCCATCTGGGTGTGCCTTGCGCATTACGGAGGTTATTCTCTCGGGCATGGAAGCATACATTCCTTTCTCATATCCTCTGACTAATGCAAGACAACCTTGGTTCAATCACGCTTGTTCTAATGCTGTCCGCAACAAGGAGAGGGCCTATAAAAGGTACCAGAGCCAACCCACCGCTGAATCACATCTTTTACACGTTTCTGCCCGGAATCGTGCTAAGTCTGTTCTTCACTTTGCAAAAAATAATTTCATCTGTACTAAATGCTCTCAACTCTCTAATTCAAATTCTCCCCGCTCCTTCTGGCACCTTGCCAAAAACCTTCCTAACAACTTTACCTCATCATCTTTCCCTCTTCTTTTCTACTCTGATGGCTCTGTAGCTATTTCTTCTACTGATAAAGCAGATCTCTTCGCTTATACTTTCTCCTCCAATTCCACCTTAGACGATTCTGGTGCTGTTCCTCCATCACTTCCCCCCTCTGACTTCCTCATGGCTGACATCAAAATTTCTTAAGCTGACGTATTTTTTGCCATCACGCTTCAGTACTAACAAAGGCATATGGGCCTGATGGAGTCCCTCCTGCTGTTCTCAAGAACTGTGCTTCTGTGCTTATACCCTGCCTAGGCAAACTCTTTCGCCTTTGTCTGTCAACTTATGCCTTTCCTTCTTGCTGCAAGTTTGCTCTCATTCAGCCAGTCCCAAAGAAGGGGGACCATTCCCAATCCTCTAACTATCGTTCAACTGCTTTAACATCCTGTATCACAAAAGTTTTTGAGTCAATTCTTAATAGGAAAATTTAAAGGCATCTTTCCTATCACAACCTTCTTTCTGATCATCAGTATGGGTTCCGTCAGGGACGCTCCACTGGCGATCTTCTCACGTACCTTTCAGACTCCTGGTCATCCTCCTTTCGGGACTTTGGCGAAAGCTTTGCCATTGCTCTTGACATCTCAAAGGCTTTCGATCGAGTGTGGCATAAATCTTTAATTTCCAAACTGCCCTCCTACGGTTTCTATCTTTCTATCTGTGCCTTCATCTCTAGCTTCCCTTCTGGTCGTTCTATAGCCGCTGTTGTAGACGGCCATCGTTCTTCTCCTAGATTTATCAACAATGGTGTTCCTCAGGGCTCTGTCCTATCACAAACTCTCTTCCTTTTATTCATGAGTGACCTTCTAACCTGTACATCTAACCTATCCACTTATATGCTGATGACTCCACCCTTCACCTATCCATTCGGTTCCCGCAACGTCCATCTCAGCAGTTGCTTCAACAAACGAGGGACGAGGCTATGGCACCCCTAGTGTCTGACTTGGCTCGTATTTCTGACTTGGGTAAAAGTTATCCGGTTGTTTTTAATGCATCAAAGACTCAGTTTTTACACATATCAACCCGACAAAATATACCGCAGGTATACCCACTAATGTTTAAAAATATTCAGCTTAATCCTGCATCATCCTTGAACATGCTTGGGGTTTCATTTACTCAGGACTTATCTTGGAAAGATCATATTACATCTCTTGTAAAATCTGCTTCCAAGAGATTAGGTGTGGTAAGCCGCCTCCTTTCCTTCTTTACCCCTGCACAATTGTTGACTCTATACAGGGGTTTTATCCGCCCCTGTGTGGAGTACAACTCTCATGTGTGGGGAGGCTCCCACATACAGCTCTTCTCAATAGGGAGGAGTCAAAGGCTTTTCGTCTCATTAACTCTTCTCCTTTTACTGACTCCCTTCAACCTCTGTCTCTTCGTCGCACTGTTGCATCTTATCTCTTTTCTATCGCTGCTTCAATGGTCACTGCTCCTCTGAACTGTCTGCATTCATTACTCCACCTCTACGACAGGCGCGTTGCACCAATCTAGCAGCAAACTCTCATCGCTTTTCTGTCCAACTCTGTAATGCAAGAGTTAACCGTTACTCTTAGTCCTTCATTTATGCAACAGGTCACCTCTGGAACTGTCTCTCTCTCTCTGTATTTCCTGCTTCCTATGATCTCCAGTCTTTCAAACGCAGTGTGTCCAGACATCTCGCAATGATCGGTCTTGAATTTGGCTGTCTCTTTTATTTTGTTTTTCTCTTTGAAGGAACAATAATTGCGAGCTCGCGGCCTTTGATTCCTTCTTCCTCGAATAAAGAAAAAATAACGTACATTCCGACCCACAAGCAATATATATATATATATATATATATATATATATATATATATATATATATATATGTATACCGGCTTCTTGGGTTGCGCATTCTCAACGCACCCTGGCAAATCAGTATGTTGAGGAAATGTTAAAACTAGGTATTATTGAACCGGCTCTCTCCCGATGGAGTGCCCCATTGTTATTCGTGGCCAAACGAAACGGAGAAATGTGTGCGGTCGTAGACTACCGTAATATAAATCAGCACACAATCCCTGACAGGTTTCCTATGCCATTGTTAAGTGACGTCTTACAAAATATTGGACTAGAAAATAACTCATTCTCCACAATCGATTTGCTCAACGACTATTACCAAATTAGCCTCGAGCAAGAATCACGCAGTACTGTTTTCTTCACGAATACAGGGCACTACCAATACATATGAATGCCTATGGGATTGAAGACAGCACCAGGCACTTTCCAAAGACTGATGAATTGGGTATTGTCTGGAATGCTGGGAAAGGGAATATTTGTCTATCTAGATGACATTATTATAGCTACTCCAACTATAGACGAACATCTACAGAAACTAGACCAGCTCCTACAAAAAGCTTGCTGATGCTGGCTTAAAAATTAAGCTGTCAAAATGCAAGTTTTGCGCTAAGGAAATAAAATTCTTAGGCCATACACTAGATGTCCAAGGTATTCACACGTCTGAGGACAAAATACAGGCGGTAAGGAATTTCCCAGAACCAACAAATACACACAAAGTAAGACAATTTGGGGGGCTAGCGGGATATTACCGCTCCTTTATTAACCAATTCTCTCATATAGCACAACCGCTATTCATTCTACTAAAAAAGGATGCCGTATTCCAGTGGAAAGAGGAACAAAAATTAGCATTTAATGAATTAAAAGATAAATTTACATGCGCACTTTGCTTGGCCTATCCTAACTTCACAAAACCATTCATAATTTGCACAGATGCCTCCCTCAAAGGTTTAGGTGCTGTATTGATGCAAGAGGATAAACGAGGAAAATACCAATCCATTGCTTTTTCCGGTAGACAAATAAAAGGAGCAGAGAAAAATTATCGTACAACAGACTTAGCAGCTCTAGCAGTAGTATTTGCCCTACAGAAATTTCGTGACCTTGTGTACGGATACGAAATTCACCTATACACAGACCACAAGCCTCTCGTGGGCATGTTCCAAAAAAATAACTCCTCTCTGGAAGGAAAGGACGATGGAAATGTAAAATTCAGAATTACAATGTAAACATTCACTACATAAAAGGTAAGGTAAACTTATTAGCGGATGCCTTATCACGATATCCGTTAGCCAATGTTGTTACAATAAGTCCACGGGAATCACTCTCCAACAATGATGAAACGACCTCCACAAATCAAACATAGACAGGACCCAGTATGATCTAAAGTAATATATCATCTCGAGTCAGGCGATGATATACCATTACCCAAGTTACAGGTACCACTTAAACAATTCACAATGGTAAACAATGCCTTATATAGGGTAAATCCAGGACAACCAAATCATATAAAAAATATTAGGCAATTAGTTATTCCTAGTACAATGATACCTCACATTTTAAGGATAATACATGATGGTCCTCATGCAGGGCATCCTGGCAAGGACAGGACAGTCAGGCAGGCCCGGATGTCATATCATTAGCCAATGTTATGCAAAGACCTACATAATCACATAGACAGATGCGAGTCATGTGCGAAACATAAAGGTTACACGTTATCACCTGCACCTATAGGACAATATCCTGTACCTAGACAACCGTGGGACACTGTTGCGGTTGATTACTTAAACTATCCTTAACTACCAGTCACAATCAATATCTTTTTGTTGCAACTGATCACTTCTCACGATTTGTGATCTTGGTTCCAATTAAGGATAAAACAGCAGAAACAGTCGCACGGGTATTCAATGATGGTGTGATCTGTATGTTAACCACACCGAAGGTGCTAAAGCGACAATGGTGATGAGTTTAACTCTGAAATTTTAAAAGAATTATGTAAACAATAGACTATAAAGAAAGTTAATATCTTGGGCTACCAGCCAGCTTCCAATGGATTGGTGGAAAGGCAGAATAAATAAATAAAAAATATTAGATGCACTACGGCACATTCACAATGAAAATTACGCAAACTAGGATGACTGGATCCCCAGAGTTGAAGCATCACTTAACTGTGCAATTAATAAATCAATACGCAATACACCTTCTTTCATTATTTACGGGTCAGACAAACGACTCTCTTATGAGACGTTAGAGGGCGAGCAAATTCCCATATATAATTTGACGATTATCCTAAACTTTGCTTACGTGATTTTCAAGAAATACACACAAAGGTAAAGAAACAGTTAGCGATGTCCAAGGAAGAAGTGACAGAATCATTTAATAAGAAGGCAAAAGAATCAAATATCAGCATAGGTGATATTGTCTATAGCCTCATTCACACTAGAATTAATAAACTCTCACCTAAATTTGAAGGCCCATACAGGGTAATCAAGAGAAGAGACAATAAGGTAGTAATTAAGTCACTATCGAGTGACGAAGAAAAAGAAACACATATTGATCACTTATAAAAGGTCTCAAGAATTTAAACTTGCAACTATAAAACACCAGGCACGACCGAAAACCCTAGTACACACGGTGAAAATAAGCCGGATGCAATCAACACATATCGGAATTAATTGCGGTCGCATACCAAACAGACAAGCACAGGTGTAACCAATACAACTCTCACCAAAACAGGGCATTTACATGACTTAGGAATCGATTTAGACTCCTTTTATACGTAATAGGATTAAACAGGCCAAGATATATGTACAATATTATTCATCATCATTATCATGACCCTTAGCATAATATGCTAACAACAGTGGATTAAATCTCTAATACAGTTGTTCTTTCGGTAGGTAAAGATGAGGCGAATAATTCCATGGATCATGTCCCTGTTGATATCAAGAGGATCACCTCACTTACATTCTCAACATGTAGTCCGACAAGGGTGCTTGATAGCCCCAACAGCTTCAATAGCAATAGTACAGGACATAATAAGTACCAAAGTTAGTTTGGACGTGCTGCAAGACATACCAACAATGTTATAGAAGATATCAGGACCACTTAGTACTCTGAAAGCGGTATTAAAACACCTTTCTTCATATGATCACCCCACACATGGAGTAGCTGAATTACTAATATTAACTAACTGGAAGCTAGAACAGGCTAAGCACGTAATGATCACTATGATCCAGGATATCCCATCAGCTGGGAATAACACACTTGAGACAAGGAACGACATCACAAATACGCGTAACAAAAGCGGTTTGTTTGACCTAGGTGCAGCAATTTTAGGTAATATTTTTGGATTAGCTACAGAAAATGATCTAGAGGAAATAAATAATAAATTAACAAAATAACACAAATTATCTCATACCAACATAAGTTAGGTGATACTCAGAACATCTTAATGCTGACGATTGTAAAGAACCTAAGGAAGGCCGAAGCATTAACTCTAGGAATTGTGGAGAAAATAAATGCACTAGAAAGTGACAATACACTATTCCAACACCTCTCTGTGATCACCGAACATATTGACGTAATGAAAGGAATTGCTAATGCTGATAACGGAAAGATCACCATTAATTTACTACCCATTCACAACCTCCGGCAAATAATTAGTCAAGGCATACATAACCATGGATTGAAACCTTTGTTTGAGGAAAAAAATAATATGTTATATTATCCATATATGGAAGCAACACTCACAACAATATTAATAGTAGTTCATGTACCATTCGTAACAGATGATTTTTTCACAGTCTATCAAATGTACCCTTTTCCTTCTAAGAAAGATGACTCATTAGTCATCATCAACATCAAAACTGAAGTCATCCTGGTCTGCAAGAAACAGGACGCCGTCACTTTCACTAGTGAAATAACAATTGCACACAAATGTCACACATCGTTACATGCATTTCACCTTTGTCCCGCGTACACCTTCACATTTCAGCCAGGTGAGACAGTCCCTTGTGAAATGGCCATCATAAAAGATCATGACATCCCTCATCATTGCAACTTCACATTAGCTCCAGATAAACCCATCCATCATCAACCCATTGGACATTCACAGTTCTTCTACTTCACTCAAAATACATCAGTTTTTGTGACTTGCCCAGACACACTTCTAGCCCATACATCAGCATCTGGTTTATAAATCTCACCAGATTACTGTGCAGTTCTGACACCTACACTATCCACCTTGCCCACTAAAAACCATTATGCCATTCTCAACCATACACACAAAACTTCCAGCCATTGCCTAGGATGAACTTAAATGTAAGTGCACACATTAAGTTGACTTCACCCAAGTAGGAAACCATGCAATTAATAAATCAGACAATACAACCTTGGGAAGAATACAGTAAGATTATGTTTAACCTATATTATGTATACAGCCCAGCTCCAGTCATCTTTGTAATTTTCTCCATCATATTTACTGAATTAATTTTGGTCATGCACAGAATGCAAGCAAGGACTGCTAACCGGGAATCAATTTTTAAGAATTGTTGTGTACAAACGAGACTAAAGTGAGTAAATATTGTAAATATTGTATATATATTTTATATGAAATAACAAAATATGGGTTACACATAATATAGGCTTACTTTAATTATACTATCATATATATATATATATATATATATATATATATATATATATATATATACACCTTTTCTATCCTTAATGACCTAGAGCAGCTTGTACAGCTCCCTACCCGTATCCCTGACCGCCTTGGAAAGAGCTCCAACATACTTGATCTCTTCCTTACAACTAATCCTTCTGCTTACACTGTTAATCTTTTCTCTCCGTTGGGCTCCTCCGATCACAACCTTATCACATTAACCTGTCCTATCGCTCTGGTACGGCCTGCGAACCTTCCAAAAAAAACGTCGTCTCTGGCTCTTTCGAGCTGCGGATTGGGAGGCCCTCAGGCAGTACTTCTTTGATTTTCCCTGGAATGATTATTGCTTCCATGGCCGGGAGCCATCTGGGTGTGCCTTGCGCATTACGGAGGTTATTCTCTCAGGCACGGAAGCATACATTCCATTTTCATATCCATTGACTAATGCACGAAAGCCTTGGTTTAATCACGCTTGTTCTAATGCTGTCCGCAACAAGGAGAGAGCCTTTAAAAGGTACCGGAACCAACCCACCCGTGAATCACATCTTTTATACATTTCTGCCTGGAATCGTGCTAAGTCTGTTCTTCGCTCTGCAAAAATAATTTCATCCTTACAAATGCTCTCAACTCTCTAACTCGAACTCTTCCCGCTCCTTCTGGCACCTTGCCAAAAATCTTTCTAACAACATTACCTCATCATCCTTCCTTCCTCTTTTCTATTCTGATGGTTCTGTAGCTATTTCTTCTACTGATAAAGCAGATCTCTTCGCTCAAACTTTCTCCTCCAATTCCACCTTAGACGATTCCGGTGCTGTTCCTCCATCACTTCCCCCTTTGACTTCCTCATGGCTAACATTATAATTTCTTCAGCTGATGTATTTTCTGCCATTGCTGGCCACAGTACTAATAGGCATATGGGCGTGACCTTTCGCCTTTTTCTGTGAACTTGTACCTTTCCTTCTTGCTGGAAGTTTGCTCTCGTTCAGCCAGTCCCAAAGAAGGGCGACCATTCCCAACCCTCTATCTATCGTCCAATTGCTTTAACATCCTGTATCTCAAAAGCTTTTGAGTCTATTCATAATAGAACAATTTTAAAGCATCTTTCTTATCACAACCTTCTTTCTGATCGTCAGTATGGGTTCCGTCAGGGATGCTCCACAGGCGAACTTCTCACGTACCTTTCAGACTCCTGGTCATCCTCCTTTCGGGACTTTGGCAAAGCTTTGCCATTGCACTTGACATCTCAAAGGCTTTCGATCGAGTCTGGCATAAATCATTAATTTCCAAACTGCCCCCTTACGGTTTCTATCTTTCTATCTGTGCCTTCATCTCTAGCTTCCCTTCTGGTCGTTCTATAGCCTCTGTTGTAGACGGCTATCGTTCTTCTCCTAGATCTATTAACAGTGGTGTTCCTCAGGGCTCTGTCCTATAACCAACTCTCTTCCTTTTATTCATCAATGACCTTCTAAGATGTACATCTAACTCTATCCACTCATACGCTGGTGACTCCACGCTTCACCTTTCCATTCGATTCCCACAACGTCCATCTCAGCAGTTACTTCAACAGGCAAGGGATGAGGATATGGCACATCTAATGTCTGACTTGGCTCGTATCTATGACTGGAGTAAGAATAATCTGGTTGTTTTTAATGCATCAAAGACTCAGTTTTTGCACCTATCAACCCGACAAAATCTTCCACATGTATACTGACTTATGTTTAATAATGCTCAACTTAATCCTGCATCATCATTGAACATGCCTGGGGTTTCATTTGCTCGGGACTTGTCTTGGAAAGATCATATTACATCTCTTGTAAAATCTGCTTCCAAGTGATTGGGTGTGCTAAGCCGACTCCGTTCCTTCTTTGCCCCTGCACAATTGTTGACTCTATACAGGGGTTTTATCT
Source organism: Coenobita brevimanus (assembly GCF_032717465.1). NCBI lineage: Eukaryota > Metazoa > Arthropoda > Malacostraca > Decapoda > Coenobitidae > Coenobita > Coenobita brevimanus. Next base: position 16,734,643 of record NC_136997.1, on the reverse strand, counting down.
GCTGCTGTGTTGAGTACAACTCTCATGTGTGGGGAGGCTCCCCACATACAGCTCTTCTCAAGAGGGTGGAGACAAAGGCTTTTCGTCTCACTAACTCTCCCTCTCTTACTGACTCCCTTCAACCTCTGTCTCTTCGTCGCACTCTTGCATCTTTATCTCTTTTCTATCTCTACTTCAATGGCCACAGTTCCTCTGAACTGTCTGCATGCATTCCTCTACTTTTATGACGGGCGCGTAGCACGCGTCTAGCAGCAAACTCTCACCCCTTTTCTGTCCAACTCTCTAATGCAAGAGTTAACCGTTACTCTTAGTCCTTCATTTATGCAACAGGTCAACTCTGGAACTGTCTCCCTCTGTCTGTATTTCCTGCTTCCTATGATCTCCAGTCTTTCAAACGCAGTGTGTCCAGGCATTTCAAAATGAATGGATCTTGAATTTGGCTCTCTCTTGTATTTTGTTTTTCTCTTGGAAGGAACAGTTTTGTGGGCTCATTGCCTTTGGTTCCTTCTTCCTCACACACACACACACACACACACATATATATATATATATAACATCTCATCTCATCAGCAGTTTGGGTGTCCACTGCAGGACCTGGGGTATCCCGACCGAAGTCGGGAGATACAGCCAATGTATCTCTACCAAGTGGCTTAGGCTGTCTGGCAGAGATGTATGTAGGATGAGAAGTGCTTGTAAGTGTAATTGTAGTATTAGAGTGGCTTTGGATGTGTGTGTAATCTGTGAACCAAGCATAATCGGCCTACGTAAGCCAACTGTGTGCAAGCTTACTTTATAGTAAGTGACACTAGTTCAACCACAGCACCCCTGGTGTCCGCCAATGCAGTACGTGGCTGGGTGAACACTCCCAGAGTTTATTACCCTTGCGGGGCGTGAACCCTGGCTCACCCGTGTACGAAACGCACACTCTTCCACTGTACCACAGAGGCTCATATATATATATATATATATATATATATATATATATATATATATATATATATATATATATATATACATATATATATATATATATATATATATATACACTCTCTCTCTCTCTCTCTCTCTCTCTCTCTCTCTCTCTCTCTCTCTCTCTCTCTCTCTCTCTCTCTCTCTCTATATATATATATATATATATATATATATATACAGCAAGTCCTACTGAAATATATTGTATAATTGACTACAGTAGACTTGCCATTGTATTATTTTACTATTACTATTATAGATGTACAAATATATAACTACATTATCTCAGTTATGTAAGTTTACTATCTATCTAAAGCCCGACGCCCTAATCTCGCAAAGGGTGGCCGCAGACAAAACGCCTCCAAGTCGCTCTGTCATCCACCATTTGACTACCCTCCCCCCAACTCACCCCCCCTCCCTCATATACCTCTCAACTCCATCCCTCCACCTCATCCTCGGTCTACCCCTCCCTCTCCCTCCCTCCACCTTACCTACATACACCCTGTTAGTCAGTCTTTCATTCTCCATTCTCTTCACATGTCCAAACCACCTCAGTGTATTTCTCCTAATCATCTCAACCACATCCACATCCGCCCCACAACGTTCCTTCACTTCTTCATTCGTCAGCCTGCCCTCAACGTCACTCCACATGCTCCTCTCAAGTAACTCATTTCCACTGCTCTCACTCTTGACTTGTTCCCCTCTTGCAAGGTCCACGCCTCACTTCCATTCGTCAGGGTAGGGATCACAGTACTATCATGCAGTGACTTCTTAACTTCCATTCTCTCCTCCCTATATCTCATCATTGCTTTCAGTGTGCCAACAACCTTCCTTCCCTGCCGTACCCTTTCACGCACTTCATCCCCCAAAGTTCCATCCTTACTCATCACACTACCCAAGTACTTGAATGCACTCGCATTCTCCATATCCTCACCATCCAACCTCACTGCACACTCTGTAACTTCTTTCCTCTCAAACACCATAACTTTACTTTTGTTTATATTAACTTTCAGATTCCTCCTCCTACACACTGTCCCAAAATCATTCACTAAACCTTGCAACTCCCATTCATCTTTACTCAACAATACTGTATCATCAGCAAACAGCAACACCGGAATCTTCCAAGTCTCACCCTCATTCATTAGAGCCAACCCCACATCCACTGCCCTACCTTGCACCTCCTTTACAACCCCATCCATGTATATATTAAACAGCCATGGAGACATCACACAACCCTGTTTCAGTCCCACATTGAGATCAAAGAACTCAGCTCACCATCCACTCGCAAGGGAGCCTTAGCTCCCTCGTGCATACTCTTCACAGCACTCAACTATTTCCTCTCCACTCCATATATTCTTAATACCTTCCACATACCCTGCCTATCTATTCTGTCATAAGCTTTCTCCAAGTCCATGAAGGCAGCATACACTTTCCTTTCGTTCTCTAGATACTTCTCCACTAAACATTTTAGAACAAATATCTGATCTACACACCCTTTTCCCTTCCTAAATCCCCCTTGTTCTTCTCCAACTAGCTCCTCTGTCATATGCTTAACCCTATCAATGAGTATTCTACCATATATTTTACCAGTCACACTAAGAAGGCAAATACCCCTATGGTTACCACATACTTCTCTCTCCCCTTTGCCTTTGTATAAAGGAACAATTATACCTGATTTCCAGTCCTCTGGAACCCTTCCCTCTTCCCAAGCCAATCTACACAACTTCCATATCCACTCCACAACAATCTCACCCCCATACCTAAGCTTTTCACCACACACTTCATCAATTCCTGGGGCCTTTCCCAACTTAATCTTCTTCATCGCTTCCACTACTTCCGCCCTACTGATCTCTTCCTCCCTCCTCTCATCTCTTCTTCTCCCAGCCATTCCCAAAACCACTTATACTCACACTGCTCTCACTCTCTACATTCAACAAATCCTCAAAGTGCTCCTTCCATCTCCTCAATTTCTCTCTCTTCTCCACCAACAATCTATTATTCCTATCTTTCACTCCCCTACTATTTCCCCTTTCACACTGCCTTACTTTCTTTACCTCCTTCCAAAACAATTTCATACTCTCCCTCCATTTCACACTCAGATTCCTCCCAAACTCTTCATCCACTTTCTTCTTACTCTCCTTCACCAGTCTCTTAACCTCCCTTCTCCTGCTCACATATACCTCTCTCTTCTGTCTCTCATCTTCTCCCCTACCTCTACTCACTAACCATTCACTATATGCCTTCTTCTTTTGTTGCACAGCTCGTTTCACCTCATCATTCCACCATGCTGTCCCTTGCACACCCTTGCATCTCCTCCTCACTCCACAAACCGCCTCACACACTGCGCCTATCTCTTCCATGAATATCTTACATATGTCTTCCACCCCTTCCATCTGCTCTAGCTCATACCTTCCCAATCTTTCTTCCACTATGCTCTTATACTCTGTCATTTTCTCACTATCTTGCACTTTCTCCACTCTTCTCACAGGAGCTGCTTCCTCCTCTCTTTGCAGCTCTACCTTGGCCATCACTAAGTGATGGTCCGAGACTCCATTCCCCCACCCTCTCCATACTCTTGCATCCAACACTTGTCTTCTCATTCGTTCATCCACACACACGTAGTCTATCATTGCCTTTCGTTCAACAAGTTCACCATCCATCCTTCTCATTACTCTCCATGTATACAGGTGGATCATCTTATGACGAAAGTAGGTGTTGGCTATTGCCAACCCCTTACAAGCTTAGATATCCACCAAAGCACTACCATTCCCACCTACTTCAGTTGGCACAGCCCACTGACCAACCACTCCATCCACTCGTACATTCCCAACTTTGCCATTCATGTCTCCAATCAACAGCACTCTCTTACTCCTCTCAAACTTGTCCATACATGTTTCTACTCTCACCCAAAACTCATCTTTCACTCTAGCCACTCTATCCTCTGTCGGGGCATACACACATACAATCGCCCATGCTTGTATACCTACTTTCATCCTCACCCATACAATCCTTGCACCCACTGTTCCATACTCTCTTATATTTTCCTTCCACTTCTTGCTTATCATCAGACATACTCTCTCTCTTGCCCTCTCATGCTCATTGACTCCCACACATATACCTAAACCATATTCCCATTCTCTCACCCTTTCACCGTACCATTTAGTTTCAGTCAATCCACATATATCCACTTCTGCATCCTCAAGCACCTGAACAATCTCTCTCTCTCCTTCACTTCATCATTCACTACTCTCACATTCCATGTTCCCATCCTAAGAATGTCCTTTGTCCGTTCCTTAGTCGTCGCCATATGATCCGTCCGGGTCCGAGGCGCTTTATTCGCTTTTTTAGTTCTTTTTACGGGGTGGGGCACTAACCCACCACCAACCCTTTTAGTCGCCTCGTACGACAAGCAGGGATACTAGGGGAGTATTCTTGAACCTTACAATATTATGTATTTCACTTGATTACCTTACAAGTTGATTGTAACAGTATTCATTAATATGTTATGACAATATTTACTGTCGATGGTACGCCAGTTTCGCGTGACCGAGCGATATGTAGGCATAATAAAACACAATATTTTATGTAACAATATAGCTATAGGAAACATTATGTAAAACATGTAGCTATGTCCGAGTTCTCCAGGAAGAGTTACAGAACACATCCTCTTACCTAGGCGAACCAGGAATGTCAATTCAGATAATGTATATCCACAGCCTTTGTTGTCCCAGACCATCAAGAATCCGTATCCATACAACGTATCTCAAAATTTCCTCATAGTCCAGACGAACAAGAATTTCATGATGTATTCAAACACATGGAGTAACCAGCCCTAGCCAGTTAGTCAACGTGATGGATATTTACCAGACATACACATCCTCCCCACGCTGAATATAATGTCAGAGAGATTCCTTTCAGATCAGAGAAAAGGGATAGAATGGCTAGAGAGAAGGTCCGAGGTTAGGATCACACTCCACTAAATTTTAACTTACTTTTTATAACTGTGTACAATAAACTTTGTAAGCCAAGAGTGCTGTAACTCATCTCGTTGACACTGCGTCTCATTACATTTTTCCGGGTGAGATTAACGATCCATAATCGATTGCCCTATCTCCTTACTAGTACTTAAGGCCACACTATCGAGAAAGCCAATGGTTCGTTCAAGCCGAACACCATGCTGTTCGGTAATTTCCCAGGTGTCATAGCTATTACCAGACAAAGATCGCTAAATACAAAGCAAAGATCAGCCGTACAGCTTTTCACAATAACATACAGTTAGGTCTAACTGGCTCTTTTAATCAATATATGCTCAATTTATGGCTCCTCTAACGATGTTGGTCACCGAGAGACTGTTGCAGCATCTGCAGGATGCAGAGGTGTGTGTGTGTGTGTGTGTGTGTGTGTGTGTGTGTGTGTGTTTGTATGAGGGCCATGCTGGTTGGCATTTCACGCATGCCCATCCTTTTAATGAATGCAAATTCATTAACCCTGGACCGGCATACCTGGGTGAAATTCAACCAGTGATACTACAACACTGTATTATATACATGGTTCCTTTATCTCCACAACGTTCTCTCTTTCGGTAGCTGCATTGTGTGTTGAGACCTGGTATTAGGTGGGTGGGTGACTCTATACACCTCGGTCTTCATATATTGTTTTGTTTTGATTTTTTATGCAAGGAAGAAGGAACCAAAGGCTGACCCGCATGAACGTTCCTTCCAAGAAAAAACAAAAACAATACAAAACAGAGTCAAATTCAAGATCCATTCATTTCGAGATCCCTGGACACTGTTTGAAATGCTGGAGATCATAGGAAGTGGGAAGTACAGACATAGGAAGACAGTGCCACAGTTGACCTGTTGCATAAATGAAGGACTGGGAGTAACGGTTTCTTGCATTAGAAAGCTGGACAGCAAAGGGATGAAAGTTTGTTGCTAGACGGGTGCTACGTATCTGTCATAGAGGTGGAGGGATGCAAGGAGTTCAGAGGAGCAGTGATCATTGAAATAGCGATAGAAAAGAGATGAAGAGGCAACAGTGCAGTGAAGAAACAAAAGTTGAAGGAAGCCAGTAAGAGGAGGAGAGTTGATGAGACAAATAGCATTTGACTCAACTCTATTGAGAAGAGCTCTATGTGAGGAGCCTTCCCACACATGAGAGTTGTACTCTAGACAGGGGCGAATAAAACCCGTGTATAAAGTCAGTAACTGTGCAGGAGTAAAGAAGGCATAGAGCCGGCTTAGCACACATAATCTCTTGGAAGCAGATTTTACAAGAATGCAATATGATCATTCCAAGATAAGTCCCGTGTGAATGAAACCGCATCCATGTTCAAGGAAGATGCAGGATTGAGCTGGATGTTATTAAACATTAGTGGGTACTCCTGTGGAAGATTTTGTCGGGTTGATGGGTGTAAAAACTGAGTCTTTGGTGCATTAAAAACAAGGTTATTTTTACTCCAGTCAGAGGTACGAGCCAAGTCAGATATTAGGTGTGCCGTAGCCTCATCCCTTGTTTGTTGAAGTAACTGATGAGATGAACATTGCGGGAACTGAATGGAAAGGTGAAGGGTGGAATCATCAGCATACGAGTGGGTAGGATTAGATATACAGCTTAGAAGATCATTGATGAATAAAAGGAAGAGAGTTGGTGATAGGACAGAGCCCTGAGGAACACCACTGTTGACAGATCTAGGAGAAGAACGATGGCCGTCTACAACAGCAGCTATAGAACAACCAGAAAGGAAGCTATAGATGAAGGCACTGATAGAACAATAGAAACCGTAAAAGGGCAGTTTGGAAATTAAAGATTTATGCCACACTCGATCGAAAGCCTTTGAGATGTCACGTGCAATGTCAAAGTTTTCACCAAAGTTCCGAAAGGAGGATGAGCAGGAGTCTGAAAGGTAGGTGAGAAGATCGCCAGTGGAGCATCCCTGACAGAACCCATACTGATGATTAGAAAGAAGGA